>NW_027222817.1:0-126000 GCF_030179905.1 Drosophila bipectinata | reverse complement strand
AGATGGATGATCCAAGGCACCTTATATACAACACATGCCAATAACCCTATTCCCCTGTAAATAGCCCCCTCCCCCACATTAATGTAAATACTCCCCCTAGCTGTAAGACATAAAAACTGAATCTAAACTGCCACCAGGTTTTTCTTTTTTCCCTCGCAATCTACTTCATAATAAACACTAGTCAACTGAACATCAACATGATATTAAAAACAAGAAAGGAAAGCTAACTTCGGGCTGAGCCGAAGTTTATATACCCTTGCAGTTAAAACCGGATATATATCGCAAACATCGGATATAGTTGGCCGATCCTTATGGGAATAGGAATATATACTCCAATTTATTACAATACAAAATCTAAAAAAAGTCCCAAGCTTCTATCTTCAAAAATACGAAAGTTGATATTTCTACCAAATACCATTTCCGATCGTTCAGTTATATGGCAGCTATAGGATATAGTCGGCCGATCCTAATGAAATTTGGTAGGTTGGATCAACTGACCAAAAATAGAGTCTGTACTAAATTCCAGCTTTCTATCTTCAAAAACACGAAAGTTGGGTCATTTCCGATCGTTCAGTTATATGACAGCTATAGGATATAGTCGGCCGATCCTTATGAAATTTGGCATGTCGTAATATTTTGCCAAAAATAGCTCTCATGTGAAATTTGAACTCTCTAACTCTAAAAATACCAAAGTTATACCATTTCCGATCAATCAGTTATATGGCAGCTATAGGATATAGTCGGCCGATCCGGGCCGTTCCGACTTATATACTGCGTGCAAAGGAAAGAAGGGTGTGTGCAAAGTTTCAAGACGATAGCTTTAAAACTGAGAGACTAGTTTGCGTAGAAACAGACAGACGGACAGACGGACAGACGGACAGACGGACATGCTCATATCAACTCAGGAGGTGATCCTGATCAAGAATATATATACTTTATAGGGTCGGAGATGTCTCCTTCACTGCGTTGCACACTTTTGGACAAAATTATAATACCCTCTGCAAGGGTATAATAAAAACATTACACAAACTATAATCTTTAAAACCCGGATAAGCATCAAGCGCAGGGCAATAAACACTTGTAAACCTAATCATAATAATCCTAAGAACTTGTCAACCTTAGAATTAACCTCATAGAGTATAAGTAAGAAACTCTGTAACAAATCTGTGACAATAAAAATTAAAATTAAAATTAAAACTTTGGTATAAGTGGAAGTGAAGTGAATTTTGAAGTAATAATGCCGCCGAAAACCAGTGGAAAGGCAGCCAAGAAGGCTGGCAAAGCTCAGAAAAATATAACCAAGAACGATAAGAAGAAGAAGCGCAAGAGGAAGGAAAGCTATGCCATCTACATCTACAAGGTTCTGAAGCAGGTCCACCCTGACACTGGAATTTCGTCTAAAGCTATGAGTATAATGAACAGCTTCGTGAACGATATCTTTGAGCGTATTGCTGCTGAGGCATCGCGTCTGGCGCATTACAACAAGCGCTCGACCATCACCAGTCGGGAAATCCAAACGGCTGTTCGCCTTCTCCTGCCTGGAGAGTTGGCCAAGCACGCCGTCAGTGAAGGAACCAAGGCTGTCACCAAGTATACAAGCTCCAAGTAGATTTCTCGCTTGATGGGCAGAATGATCGAAAAAAGGCCCTTTTCAGGGCCACAACATTATTTCATCAAAGACACCCATTTTTCAATAAAAGTAAATAAATTAATTGTTTGAAATCGTTTTTGTAAGAAACTGAAATTTAATTTATGTTGTTTTAGTATTAATATACTATATTATAAATAGAAAATTCGCGATCGCTATTTTAAATCCAATTAGGATGGATGAAATTTATATTTATACTGTATTAACATTTATATAATATTTTGAATCCAATTAGGATTAAGATACTCTTCTAAAATGTCAAGCTAAGCAAAATTGATATTTTTTCTCTTTAAAAAATGTATTGTAGCCCTGAAAAGGGCTTGTTTAATGTAATTTTAGATATCGAAATCTAAAATTGCGATTGCGAAACTGTACAAATATAATGCACATTATCACAATTTATTTTTTCGCTGCCGTGGTCTTAGCTTTCGGCTTCTTTGCGGTAGTAGGAGCTGGTGCTTTCTTTACCGTCTTCTTGGGCTTAGCGGATGCAGCTGGTTTAGCCTTTGGGGCTTTAGCTGCCTTTGGTTTCGCCGATGATGGCTTCACTTTTGTTGCTACTGTTTTAGCCTTAACGGTACCAGACTTCTTAGCGTCCTTTGCCTTGGCCTTCTCGGTTTTCTTCTTTTCAGCTGTCTTCTTGGTAGCTTGTTTTGCCAAAAATAGCACTCATGTCAAATTTGAACTCTCTAACTCTAAAAACACCAAAGTTATACCATTTCCGATCAATCAGTTATATGGCAGCTATAGGATCATAACCGGGCCGTTCCGACTTATATACTGCTTGCAAAGGAAAAAAGGGTGTGTGCAAAGTTTCAAGACGATAGCTTTAAAACTGAGAGACTAGTTCGCGTAGAAACAGACAGACGGACAGACGGACAGACAGACAGACGGACAGACGGACAGACGGACATGCTCATATCAACTCAGGAGGTGATCCTGATCAAGAATATATATACTTTATAGGGTCTGAGATGTCTCCTTCACTGCGTTGCACACTTTTGGACAAAATTATAATACCCTCTGCAAGGGTATAAAAAGCTTTGTGGTCCTGACAAGGACCGATTTTTGAGTTTAAATTTAAGGGCTGCCAATTGACAATTGTTCAATTTAAGCGCGCTCTCCACGGATACGACGGGCCATCTGGATGTCTTTGGGCATAATAGTAACACGCTTAGCATGGATGGCGCACAAATTGGTATCTTCAAACAGACCAACCAGATAGGCTTCGCTAGCTTCCTGCAAAGCCATCACAGCAGAGCTCTGGAAGCGCAAATCTGTCTTGAAATCCTGAGCTATTTCACGCACCAACCGCTGGAATGGCAGTTTACGGATCAACAGCTCAGTACTCTTCTGGTAGCGACGGATCTCACGGAGAGCCACAGTTCCGGGGCGATAGCGATGGGGCTTCTTTACTCCTCCGGTGGCTGGCGCACTTTTACGTGCGGCCTTTGTAGCCAGTTGTTTGCGTGGGGCCTTGCCACCAGTCGATTTACGAGCAGTCTGCTTTGTACGAGCCATTTCAATTTCCAAATTCACTGTTCTCTTCGCGCCTCTAATAACACAATAAACGTGCTGCCCGTTTCGCTACCTCTTTATATACCAGAAACGCCGAGGGTTGAAAAGAGGGAGATAGAACGACATGCCATTTCGTCTATTGGGTTTACGAAGAGCGGGAAAAGCATATCGCTCCGAACTCTTCGAATTCTCGTTGAATCGGTATAAAGAGCGGTGGCTCCTTCCGCGTTAAGTTAGCCATACTAAATGACAAGTGCAATGTTTTCAGGTTTGGGTATTTACATTTGCCAATAAGAGTTAGAGCGAGAGCGAGCGTTAGAAATACCGTTAGACTTTGATTCTTAGAATTGAAAGGGTTGTGGTAACAAGTGTATATAAGAAGCGCTTTTTGGTAGTGTTGTGTAAATACTGCTCTTTTAGGTGAACATGTTCACTTGTTCTTTTTTTTCAAAAGAGTCAACTCACTCATATTGCTCACTTGCTCACTGTTCATTGCTCAGTTGCTCATTTGCTCACTGTTCATTGCTCAGTTGCTCATTGCTCAGTGAATTACCAAGCCAATGATTATGATTAGATTATGTTTCATAATTAATTTTCAAACTTACCGATATTTTTACATTTTAATTTGTGGCAAAACTTTTGCTCCCTTCATTGGGCATTTAAAAATAGTAAAACGAAATCCTTCATGGATAATTGAATTCCATCCATAATATTCCATTTTCGGTTTAAATTCTGTACTTATTGAATGAGAACAAAATGTGCAAAAAAGAGTAACTAAGCACAAATGAACAAGGGAGCAAGTGAACAAGTGAACAAAAATGAACAAGTGAACTAAAATGAGCAAAAATGAGCAAGTGAACAAAAATGAGCAAGTGAACAAAAATGAGCAAGTGAACAAAAAAGAACAAAAAGGAAGGAACCAGTTCGCTCACTCAGTTGAGTGAACAACTCTTTTTTGTTCACTCACTCATGAGCAACCCAACACTACTTTTTGGGTGGTCGTCGTCACTTGATCCTGACAATTGGTCACAGTTGGACGATCCGACCCTAAAAACTCTAAAGTGGTGAAAAAGTTAAAAAATAGTGAAAAAGTGGAAAAATCAAAAAGTAGTGGAAAAGTAACAATCAATAAAAACAGTGGAAAAAGTCCCAAAATAGACCAAAAATTAAAAATAATAAAAACAACAATATTGAAACAATAAAAAGTGCAAAAAAATTTATAAAAACAACAACAATAAATCCAACAAATCAACGAGTAAAAGAGACAAAAGATAAAGAAGACAAGGAAGGCGTGAAGGCGTAGTGAAGGAGTCGAAGGAGAAAGGAGAAAGGAGAAGGAGACGGAGACGGCACTATTGTTAGGCAAAAGGTAGGGTCCTATATATACATATATAGGTATAGATAATTACCACCACCACCACCACCAAAATTGGTGGCATCCTGAATAACAACAACAACACACCGGTGAGCGAACATCCAAGTGTTCCTAAATAATAACCAACTAAATTTCAACACAAAAAAAAGTGATAATAATTAATAATAATAAGCCATTCCCCTTCACTCATACGCACACACACACACACACACTATTACGTTAGCTTTGAATTTTTAAATTTTAAGCGCGTTCTCAGTGTCCCTGTTGTTGTTGTGGCGGTGCACGCGCGTGTGTGTATATAAAGAATAGTGAAGAAGAGCGGATTGTGCAACAACAAAAAGCAAAGAGATCAAAAACTTAAATTTTCTAAAAAAAAAAAAACATATCTATAAATAGTTGTTGATTTACTTTTACTAAAATAATTTAATATATACTAATACTATTTAACTAAGAATCAATAAGAATAACCAACGAAAGGAAGAAGAAGAAGAAGACGAAGAAGAAGAAAGGATTTTTGTTTAGAGAGAGAATAAAAAGCTGAATTAGAACATTTGTATAATTTTGCAAATGAAATTAAATTCAAATCAAATCAAATCCCACCCCTTAATAATATTGCGCATTCTATTGGACTGTACACATATACGTGTATGTATATGTGCATGCGCATGTAGATTATGTTGCGCATATTCATTTATGCACATCATATCTCCCTCTGCCAGCACAATCGACACCAAATTTATACACCAAATTTTTTTTATATAAATTATAAATTTATACAAATTATTATTATTATAATATATATATATTTTCTCTCTTTACTTGAATATATATATTTTTCTTCATATTTATACCCTTGCAGAGGGTATTATAATTTTGTCCAAAAGTGTGCAACGCAGTGAAGGAGACATCTCCGACCCTATAAAGTATATATATTCTTGATCAGGATCACCTCCTGAGTTGATATGGGCATGTCCGTCTGTCCGTCTGTCCGTCTGTCTGTCCGTTTCTACGCGAACTAGTCTCTCAGTTTTGAAGCTATCGTCTTGAAACTTTGCACACACCCTTCTTTCCTTTGCACGCAGTATATAAGTCGGAACGGCCCGGATCGGCCGACTATATCCTATAGCTGCCATATAACTGATTGATTGGAAATGGTATAACTTTGGTGTTTTTAGAGTTAGAGAGTTCAAATTTGACACGAGAGCTATCTTTGGCAAACTATTACGACGTGCCAAATTTCATAAGGATCGGCCGACTATATCCTATAGCTGCCATATAACTGAACGATCGGAAAAGACCCAACTTTCGTGTTTTTGAAGATAGAAAGCTGAAACTTAATACAGATTATATTTTTGGCCAGTTGATCCAACCTACCAAATTTCATTAGGATCGGCCGACTATATTCTATAGCTGCCATATAACTGAACGATCGGAAATGACCCAACTTTTGTGTTTTTGAAGATAGAAGTTTGGGACATTTTTAGGTTTGGTTTTTGTATTATAATAAATTGGGTTATATTCCCAATTATCCCATCATATTCTCATAAGGATCGGCCAACTATATCCGATGTTTGCGATATATATCCGGTTTTAACTGCAAGGGTATATCAACTTCGGCTCCGCCCGAAGTTAGCTTCTCTTTCTTGTTTTCTCTCATTTCATTTCTTTCTTGTATATATATATATATTTCTTATATTTCTTAAATTCTTCATAGAAAACTTTTTAAATTATATCACATCATGAGTAAAAATCATGCAAATAATAAAAATAATAAAAAAGGCAATCAGCCAAAAAATAAGAAACAACTACCCTTATCATTGACACCAGCATCGGTATTGTCTGCTAAACTTCAACATTATAAGGCAGCAGACATCCATGCCGTTGCTGACGTCAACGATAATGATGATGATAATAATAAAAATAATAGCAACAAAAATAATAATAAAAATACTAATACTAATACAAAAAATACAAAAAATAATAATAATAAAATTAAACCAACAACTATTGACAACGATAAAGATAATAATAATGATAGAAAATTTAAAATCTCATCAAATATAAATAATGATGATAATAATTATATCACTGATACCACCGCCACTACCACCAATAATAATGACACTGACATTGGCAACACTACCACCATCGCCATTGACGCCGTCATTGCCAATGACAATGCCACTCCTCCTACTATTACCACCATTACCACCCCTACTTCAATCTCAACCACTGCCATCAGCAACTTTGCTGCTATCAATGTTGTGGCTACTACTACCACCACCACCACCACTACTGATGTGGGCAACATTGATACTTCCGCCATATATGCTGCAACAACAATAAACACTGCTGCGGCCAATAACAATAACAATAATAATAACAACAATAATAATAACGACAACACTAGCATCGATAATAATAATGCTAATACTGTCATCATAACCGATATTTCTTATCCGAATATAATCAATATCGATGATATAATTGAGAAAAATTCAATTATCAATAATATTACTACTACTACTTCTGCCACTACTTTTACCACTTCTTTCACTTCCACTATTACAAACAATACCAACACCAAAACTAATTTTACAAACACAAATATTAACAATAATAATAATTATGTTAATCCATCAACATCAACACCATTATTATTACAACAACAAACACCAATTGATATTGTAAATAATCCAATTCAATATCAATATCTCATAATACAACAACATGATGAACAACAAAATCAACAAAATCAATTATTTTTATTGACCACAACATCTGCATCATCAAATATACCAACATCAGAATTAATAACAACATCATCAACAATAATGGCAACGACGACGACAACGGCTACGACAACGACAACGACGTCATCGGCAATGACAACGTTAATGGCACCACCATCCATGCCATTATCACGTTCACAGCCACCGTCACCGTCACCGTCACAGTCGCCGTCACCGTCATTGTCAATATCGACATCACCATCATTGGAACAATTATTAACATTGTCACCATCACCGCCGCCACAGCAATGGCAGCAACAATATATACAATATAAAAAACAGCAACTAGATCAACAGCAACAACAACATCGACAACAATGGTGTTATTATCAACAAAATCAACAAGAACAGCCACAATTGTTGCAACAGCAACAACAGCAGCAACAACAACAAATTTGGTGGCAACATCATCAAAATCAACAGCAACAGCAACAGCAACCGCTGCCGCTGTCGATGCCGATGCCACCACCACCCCCGCCACCACCACCATTGGCACCATTAACAACAGCAACAGCAACAATAACAAATCAACAACAACAAGCTAATCAGCTTATATTATCTCATCCCCAACACCAACCATCATTCATTTATATGAATGAACCAAATCATCCCCAACAACATATCATATCACAAATGCAACATCAACAACAACACCAGCAGCAGCAGCTGCAACAACAGCAGCAGCAGCAGCAGCATCATCATCAACGACAGCAGCAGCAGCAGCAGCAGCTGCGTCAACGACAGCAGCAGCAACAACAACAACAACAACTGCAAAATCATACAACACAAAATGATACTAATCCAAATGACAAGATTAATATTAAAAATAACAATAACAATACTAATATTAATAGCAATAAAAGAGATAGCATAAAAAGCATATTTTCACCAAACTCTTCAGTTTCCGATTCGGAAACAAATGAATATGATAATAATAATATTAAGAAGAAGCAAAAACAAAAACAAAAATCAGTTCATAATACAGAAACCAATGATATGGCTGCCCAATTAATGGACATATTGGATGTAGATCAATTGGGTGGCTTGCTCGATGAGCTGCACCAATTGAGAACTGAAAATACAATATTGAAAAGCCAATTAAATGAAAATGATAATAATGATAATATCAATAATGATAATATACATAAATCAATTATAACATCCAACATGCCCATTATTAGGAAACGTATACATAATAAATCAAATGATTCAGATGAGGACTTTCCTCAGTTAATAAAAAAATCAAAAATAAAAACGCCATCGTCACCGCCACCGTTGTTGCAACAATCGTCGTCGGCATTGGATCGTCACCAACATCGACATCAATCAATCGCCAAAAATTACTATCGTGATTTGGTGATGGATGATCCAAGGCACCTTATATACAACACATGCCAATAACCCTATTCCCCTGTAAATAGCCCCCTCCCCCACATTAATGTAAATACTCCCCCTAGCTGTAAGACATAAAAACTGAATCTAAACTGCCACCAGGTTTTTCTTTTTTCCCTCGCAATCTACTTCATAATAAACACTAGTCAACTGAACATCAACATGATATTAAAAATAAAAACATTACACAAACTATAATCTTTAAAACCCGGATAAGCAACAAGCGCAGGGCAATAAACACTTGTAAACCTAATCATAATAATCCTAAGAACTTGTCAACCTTAGAATTAACCTCATAGAGTATAAGTAAGAAACTCTGTAACAAATCTGTGACAATAAAAATTAAAATTAAAATTAAAACTTTGGTATAAGTGGAAGTGAAGTGAATTTTGAAGTAATAATGCCGCCGAAAACCAGTGGAAAGGCAGCCAAGAAGGCTGGCAAAGCTCAGAAAAATATAACCAAGAACGATAAGAAGAAGAAGCGCAAGAGGAAGGAAAGCTCTGCCATCTACATCTACAAGGTTCTGAAGCAGGTCCACCCAGACACTGGAATTTCGTCTAAAGCTATGAGTATAATGAACAGCTTCGTGAACGATATCTTTGAGCGTATTGCTGCTGAGGCATCGCGTCTGGCGCATTACAACAAGCGCTCGACCATCACCAGTCGGGAAATCCAAACGGCTGTTCGCCTTCTCCTGCCTGGAGAGTTGGCCAAGCACGCCGTCAGTGAAGGAACCAAGGCTGTCACCAAGTATACAAGCTCCAAGTAGATTTCTCGCTTGATGGGCAGAATGATCGAAAAAAGGCCCTTTTCAGGGCCACAACATTATTTCATCAAAGACACCCATTTTTCAATAAAAGTAAATAAATTAATTGTTCGAAATCGTTTTTGTAAGAAACTGAAATTTAATTTATGTTGTTTTAGTATTAATATACTATATTATATTCTGATAATAAATAGCCAATTCGCGATCGCTGTTTTAAATCCAATTAGGATGGATGGAATTTATATTTATACTGTATTAGCATTTATATAATATATTATATTCTTATATTAATACAATTTTCAAAATTACGATTGCTATTTTGAATCCAATTAGGATTAAGATACTCTTCTAAAATGTCAAGCTAAGCAAAATTGATATTTTTTCTCTTTAAAAAATGTATTGTAGCCCTGAAAAGGGCTTGTTTAATGTAATTTTAGATATCGAAATCTAAAATTGCGATTGCGAAACTGTACAAATATAATGCACATTATCACAATTTATTTTTTCGCTGCCGTGGTCTTAGCTTTTGGCTTCTTTGTGGTAGTAGGAGCTGGTGCTTTCTTTACCGTCTTCTTGGGCTTAGCGGATGCAGCTGGTTTAGCCTTTGGGGCTTTAGCTGCCTTTGGTTTCGCCGATGATGGCTTCACTTTTGTTGCTACTGTTTTAGCCTTAACGGTACCAGACTTCTTAGCGTCCTTTGCCTTGGCCTTCTCGGTTTTCTTCTTTTCAGCTGTCTTCTTGGTAGCCACGGCTTTTTTAGTTTTCGGCTTCTTGTCGGCAGCTCCCGCGGCCTTCTTAGTGGTGGCTCCGGTCTTCTTGGTCGATACCTTCTTGCTTTTAGTTTTTTTCTCAACAGAAGAAGGCTTCGGCTTGGGCTCCTTTTTGGCTGAAGCCGATAATTTAAAGGAACCAGAAGCACCCTTTCCCTTCGTCTGGATCAGCTTACCATTGGCCACAGCAGACTTCAGGTACTTCTTGATGAAAGGAGCCAGTTTCTGAGCATCGCACTTGTATGTGGCAGTGATGTACTTCTTGATTGCTAGAAGCGGGGAGCCCCCACACTCCTTCAAATTCTTAATTGAAGCGTCTACCATTTGTTGAGTTGGCGGATGCGATGGTGGTGCTGCGGTCTTCTTCGCTTTTGTGGCAGCAGATCAAGTTGCCTTTTTGGCTGCTACTTTCTTCTCAGCCGGCGCCGGTGGAGCTGCCACAGGAGACGCGGATGTAGCTACTGCTGAATCAGACATTCTTTAAATTTTTATTCACAAAAATAAACTTTTTTTATGCAAAAAATAGCCCGCATCCAAAGTCCCTTGTTCGGATGAGAATCGAGGAGGAGAGCAGTTTGACTATGTGTTTGGCACAGTTCATTTGTGTTACAAATGTTTTTTCAAAGGGTGTAATTGTTTTTCATTATTTTGTTCTTATGATAATAAAATTAATGTTTGTTTTAATTGCGTTTGAATCTTAAATATTCAAAATTTGAGATAAACCTTTCTCAGTTGCCGTATATAGATGCGATACTTTTTTTTGGGTACCCGAAAGTGCACGTTTATGTTAATATCTTAAATATTTTAATATCTAACAAGAAAGAGAAGCTAACTTCGGGCGGAGCCGAAGTTGATATACCCTTGCAGTTAAAACCGGATATATATCGCAAACATCGGATATAGTTGGCCGATCCTTATGAGAATATGATGGGATAATTGGGAATATAACCCAATTTATTATAATACAAAAACCAAACCTAAAAATGTCCCAAACTTCTATCTTCAAAAACACAAAAGTTGGGTCATTTCCGATCGTTCAGTTATATGGCAGCTATAGAATATAGTCGGCCGATCCTAATGAAATTTGGTAGGTTGGATCAACTGGCCAAAAATATAATCTGTATTAAGTTTCAGCTTTCTATCTTCAAAAACACGAAAGTTGGGTCTTTTCCGATCGTTCAGTTATATGGCAGCTATAGGATATAGTCGGCCGATCCTTATGAAATTTGGCACGTCGTAATAGTTTGCCAAAGATAGCTCTCGTGTCAAATTTGAACTCTCTAACTCTAAAAACACCAAAGTTATACCATTTCCGATCAATCAGTTATATGGCAGCTATAGGATATAGTCGGCCGATCCGGGCCGTTCCGACTTATATACTGCGTGCAAAGGAAAGAAGGGTGTGTGCAAAGTTTCAAGACGATAGCTTTAAAACTGAGAGACTAGTTCGCGTAGAAACAGACAGACGGACAGACAGACGGACAGACGGACAGACGGACATGCTCATATCAACTCAGGAGGTGATCCTGATCAAGAATATATATACTTTATAGGGTCGGAGATGTCTCCTTCACTGCGTTGCACACTTTTGACCAAAATTATAATACCCTCTGCAAGGGTATAAAAATATAAAATTGTTGTATTTTTTGTTCATTTACTACTGAAAGTCTTAAATTGAACTTTCAACTACCAGCTATGCAAAACGTAATTATATTTTTATGAAGTATTCATACTTAAATATAGCTTTTAAAATGACCCTTTCCTGGATAAAATATGAACTTTCATTTGACATTAAGAAACTGTTTTCGTACTAAAAATATTCTTTTTCTAAAATAATATAAATTAAAATGTTTAATATTTGAATAAATCTTATCTATTTCCCATTCTGCATATCTTACAAATTCTAAATTAATTTTCGTCTCAAAAATGGATTGTATATTTTCCACTGGTAGCTCGAAGGTATACGTTGAGGCTAGTAATTTATATTCTGAATGTGTTCATATAACCAATAAACTTTTCTTACTTAACTTTTAGTTACCATATTAAAACGCAAAAAATAAACTACAATTTGTTCTTGGGACTAATGAATTTCATTTGACAATATTGTTTAGGTGAGGGGCCGTCGTGCCGCTCAGCTGAAGAGCGCATCCGCGCTGAAGAGCGCACCCGCGCTAAAGAGCGCACCCGCGCTGAAGAGCGCATCCACACTCGCCCCTCTGTGCCCTCTCTCTCGCTCGTTGGTTGTCGTCGATCGTCTCTTTTTGTACTAGTTTTTAAGTCAATCTCATGTAAGCAGCCGAATAAAGCTGACCGCGTTATACCATCCGAAAGACGCCCCCGACTTCTTATTTCAACATTCTAATTTTTTCTGGAATCTTTTTGCGGAACCACGCCCCCTACACATTTTGGTCCTTCGAGCCGGATAATTACTGGATTTTCTTCTGCCAGCAGTTCTCGGCATTGTTCCGCCAAAAGATAAGTACATTTTTCCGTCCCCATCTCTCTGCCGGTCTTCAGCAGTGATCCGAACATTAAATTTCGTTCACACTGCTGCAAGATTGTTTTTCCCTCCGTGTCAACTCCAAGTCCGAGTTTTCCGACACAACGGCAGGTTGAGATTTTCTAATAATTTATAATAATCTTAAAATTCGGCAAATTTTTCTATCCGTCTCCGTTTTGTGTGCTGCCCATATTCCTCGCCGTTTTCGGCCTCTCCGTTATCCATTCGCTTGCCAACTGTCGAGGCATATGTGCATCCGCATACATACATACGCACATACATATTTTTTTGGTGCAATTAATCCGCGAAAAATTCGCAAGTGAACAGTGAAATTGTGTGGTGACAAAAAGAAGGCATAATTAATATTGGCCACCGGTGTGAATTTGTTCCGGAATTTCCAAATTCACCGAACAGTCTGCCGCTGTCGTAATATTTGTTTTTATCTTCCTCAATCAGTGTCATTTTTTACACCACATAACTTTTCTGTTCCCCCAATTATACAGTCCACTTATCAAAGCTCTACTGTGCCAACATATGCCCACATGCCCTTACATATATCCGTACCTGCATGCATGTCCATATATTTTCTGCCTTCAATTCCAGGAAATATATAACCGATAAAATTTAACATATACAGTCCACTTATCGAAGCTCTACTGTACCATCATATGCCCCACATGCCCTTGCCCTACTTGCATGCATGTCCATATAATTTCCAAATATTTTCTGCCTCCAATTTCAGGATCGAACTACCGAACTGAGCGGACGTGCTTTGTCCGAGCTCCGGGAAAACTTCACTTCGCTTATATTATCGCCAATATAAGCGAAAAGACACTGAAATACAATTTATTAAAAGCGACAGACAAGCTTTTTTTTTTATAACAGTTGTAATGTGCTAAACCAAAACTAGTGCATTGTTGAAAAAAAAAATACGTACCACGCAATGAGCTCATTGAGCAACGACCAAAAGAACGAGCGTAGAAGTTCAGTGAACCAAAGAAACGGCTTCTACTCTTACTTTTCAACCCGCGATACCGAAGTGGAAAAATCGGCGCTTAAAAGCAACCCGCTGTTATGTTATAAATAATAATTATTAATATTTATACCCTTGCAGAGGGTATTATAATTTTGTCCAAAAGTGTGCAACGCAGTGAAGGAGACATCTCCGACCCTATAAAGTATATATATTCTTGATCAGGATCACCTCCTGAGTTGATATGAGCATGTCCGTCTGTCCGTCTGTCCGTCTGTCCGTCTGTCCGTCTGTCTGTCTGTCTGTCCGTTTCTACGCGAACTAGTCTCTCAGTTTTGAAGCTATCGTCTTGAAACTTTGCACACACCCTTCTTTCCTTTGCACGCAGTATATAAGTCGGAACGGCCGGGATCGGCCGACTATATCCTATAGCTGCCATATAACTGATTGATCGGAAATGGTATAACTTTGGTGTTTTTAGAGTTAGAGAGTTCAAATTTGACACGAGAGCTATTTTTGGCAAACAATTACGACATGCCAAATTTCATAAGGATCGGCCGACTATATCTTATAGCTGCCATATAACTGAACGATCGGAAATGACCCAACTTTCGTGTTTTTGAAGATAGAAAGCTGAAACTTGGTACAGATTATATTTTTGGCCTGTTGATCCAACTTACCAAATTTCATTAGGATCGGCCGACTATATCCTATAGCTGCCATATAACTGAACTATCGGAAATGGTACTTGGTAGAAATACCAACTTTCGTATTTTTGAAGATAGAAGCTTGGGACTTTTTTTAGATTTTTTATTTTAGTTAATTAGTTTTAATATGATGTAATCATAAGGATCGGCCAACTATATCCGATGTTTGCGATATATATCCGGTTTTAACTGCAAGGGTATATAAACTTCGGCTCCGCCCGAAGTTAGCTTTGCTTTCTTGTTTTACTTGTTACATATATGGTATAGAGTATTTCTATAGTAGAGAGTAGAGAGTATAGAGTATAGTTTTTAGGATATAGTATAGTAATGGATATAGAGTATTTCATTTTATAGTTTGGCAACATAGACTAGACCTTGATTTGGGTCAATAGAGTTATTTTTACGATTGTAGAATATGAGTTTATCGTTAGCATCATATATGATTTTATGTATGTTTTTGAGATGATTATAATGATTGGGGGTTAGTAATTGTAATGGGTAATTATAAGGTATGGGATATTGTGGTATATTGTTAGTTGTTATATATTTTTCCAATATATTAATTGCTTTAATATCGATTGGTTTGATTTTGGTACGGTGATATAATTTTATATTGCTTATCGTTTTATGTTTTGGTTCATTGTTGTCATTATTATTATTGTCATTATCATTATTATTGTATTTTGTTATAATTGTACGAATAATTTTACGTTCAAGACGTCTGATCTTTTCCATTTGTTTCGAGGCAATGCTCATCCAAGCTGGATGGCCATATAATAATAGGGGTTGTAGTAATTTTTTGTATGCCATTATTGTAATTTTATTTTTATAATCTGTAGATTTTAGCAATTGGAAGATGATTTTTAATTCTTTAATTTTACCTTTGACGGTATTTAGTAGATGATTAATATGCTCATTAAAATTGAGCTGAGTGTCATAGGTGATGCCTAAATATCTAATTTGGGTTCTATTCTCCAATAATACGTTATGATTAATATAAATTTTTGGTATAAAATGTTTGGCATTTTTGTAAATGTGTTTTATATTAGGACCTTTGAGGATTATGCTATTACATTTGTTAGGATTGATTTTAAGTTTCCATAATTGAAAATAATATGATAATTGATCTAGATGTGAGTTTATTGCGTTTTGTGCATGTGCCATTGAGGCATTTGAGCATAGTATAAGTATGTCATCGGCATATAATAGCTGTAATAGCTGAGTGGTACGGGTATTGGTATATTCGGGTATATCGGCTAGATATAAATTGAATAGAGTTGGGGCTAATAGAGAACCCTGCGGCACCCCGGCTGTCACATGCCTCACGATCGAACATTCATTCGTATCCGTAGAGGATACGAAGAATGTCCGATCGGTGAGGTAACAGCATATGAGACTGACCAATGATGGATCAAAATTGTAACCTATACTTAATTTATATAGGATACCCTTGATCCAGACTGTATCGAAAGCCTTTTCAAAGTCCAGACCGCATGCGATGGACGCCTTGCGGTTATATATGCCGTCGTATATGAAATTATTGGCCGCTAAGAGTGCATGATTGGTGCTAGTGAATTTACGGAAACCATATTGATTGTTTTTTAATATATTATTATTGTCGATATGTTGATTAATGCGTTTTAATATTATTGCCTCGTATAGCATTGCCAATGCTGATAGTATGGCAATGGGACGGTAACTCTTTAATTGGGTCGGATTCGTTCTGGGCTTGAGAATGGGTATGATTTTTATATTTTTCCAACTGGTTGGAAAATATGAATTGTTTGTACAGTGATTGAACATTTTTGTTATATAATTTAATACAAATATATTGAGATTTTTTAGCAGGAAATTACTGGTACGATCCGGACCCATTGTTTTTTTATTATTTTTCATTTTTAATATTGATAACAGCTCATCGGCTGTGGTAAATCCAAAATCATTGGGATCGGCATTACGCCATTTACCATCAGCCGTACGATTGCTATCGAAATTTATAATATTTATATTATTCATCTGTATTAGATTATTATAATTATTATTTATATTATTTAAAAATTGATTATAATTTATATTATTATTATTGTTATTATTATTATTATTATTATTATTTGGTTGTATATTATCATTTTGTTTATGTATTTGTTCAAAATGCCATGCTAATGCATTAATTTTGTCAAATTCATTAGTTAATATTAATTTATTTATATTATTATTATTTATATTATTATTATTTATATTATTATTATTTATATTATTATTATTTGTAATATTATTATTTGTATTATTATTAAATGGTATATCAATATTATTGGCTTGTTCATTAGTTAGTGTCATATTTGATGGTAATGAGGCACGATTAATGTTAGGATTTAGATTTTGAATTGCCTTGTGGCTTAAATTGTTAATTTTTAATTTATCTAATTTATTGAATATTATCTTATCGTTTTGCTTTTGTATTATATTTTCAATTTGTGTATTGAGATCTTTGATTATACGCTTAATCAATTGTATTCGATGTTCGTCAATTAGGTTTTTATGTCGATAGACGTATCGTCTCATTAGATTGCGTTTATTTATTAAATTTTCCAATTTCGGATTAGGTTTATTATATTTATTTGGTTTATATTGATTTAATTTAATTTTTAATTTAGGTATTACTTTGTCCGTTTCAGTTGCCATTTGTATAGCGTTAGTTATATTATTAATATGTTGATCAATTTCATTATTATTTATATTTCTATTATTTATATTATTAATATTTAATTTATTGATATTATGAAGGATTAATTTATTATATTTAATTGTATTAATTTTATTATATTGATATATTACTTTATTATTATTATTATACCCTTGCAGAGGGTATTATAATTTTGTCCAAAAGTGTGCAACGCAGTGAAGGAGACATCTCCGACCCTATAAAGTATATATATTCTTGATCAGGATCACCTCCTGAGTTGATATGAGCATGTCCGTCTGTCCGTCTGTCCGTCTGTCTGTTTGTCTGTTTCTACGCGAACTAGTCTCTCAGTTTTAAAGCTATCGTCTTGAAACTTTGCACACACCCTTCTTTCCTTTGCACGCAGTATATAAGTCGGAACGGCCCGGATCGGCCGACTATATCCTATAGCTGCCATATAACTGATTGATCGGAAATGGTATAACTTCGGTGTTTTTAGAGTTAGAGAGTTCAAATTTGATATGAGAGCTATTTTTGGCAAAATAATATGACATGCCAAATTTCATAAAGATCGGCCGACTATATCCTATAGCTGCCATATAACTGAACGATCGGAAATGACCCAACTTTGGTACACATTCTATTTTTGGTCAGTTAATCCGACCTACAAAGTTTCATTAGGATCGGTTGACTATATCTTATAGCTGACATATAACTGAACGATCGGAAATGGTATTTGGTAGAAATATTAAATTTCGTATTTTTGAAGATAGAAGCTTGGGACTTTTTTTTAGATTTTTTATTGTAATTAATTGGTTTTATTATGATGTAATCATAAGGATCGGCCAACTATATCCGATGTTTGCGATATATATCCGGTTTTAGCTGCAAGGGTATATCAACTTCGGCTCCGCCCGAAGTTAGCTTTGCTTTCTTGTTGTTGTTATTATTATTGTTTGCGATTAAATTATGATTATTAAGTTGTAATTGAATTTGGATGGCGAGATGATCCGATGGGAATTCATCGATTGTCTTGCATCCGTTATTAATTGTATTAATATCGATTTTGGTCGTTAAGGTTGTTATAAATAGATCAATGGATGAGCTCATCCTTTGCCTGATTGTATGCCTTGTTGGCCGATCGGACGGAACAATTATAAGATCTGGATTATCTAGAATCCATTTATATAAGGTTCGACCGTTGGTGTTGATATGCATGGGATCTCTATCGGGTAGATTCCAGCTGGGATGTTTAGAATTTATATCACCGCCAATGATGATATTATCGGTATTTGGTATTTGCCTTAGTGTATCCATAAGTGTATTAAAATCATTAATATCAATTGGATCTCTTGGCCTATTATAAATGCTAGCTATTATTATATTTTGATTATTATTTTGATTATTATTCTTTTGATTATGGTTATTGTTTTGTTTATATTTGATTTTTATAGCTAAAACTTCTAAATGTTTTAGTGGTTTAATATTTATTATTTCATAATTTATATTTTTCCTTATACAAATGGCAACTGTTGATTTATATTTATTTTTATTTATATTGTTATTGTTATTGTTATTGTTATTATTTAAATTTGGTCGTATGGCATTTGTTGTTTGATATATTATATTATGGGTTTTTGAATTGATTATGATATTGGGATTTAAATGATGTTCGGCTATTGCAATTACATGTGGATTATGTTTGGCTAAGAAATTTACAAATTCGGTACGTTTACGAATTGTGTAAATACCGTTAACATTAAGGGCCATGATTTTTAATTTCATATTGACATATTATATATAAATTCAAGTAATAATTGTCCTTTGTCATTTGTCGTTAATTGTTTATTATTGTATTTAATTGTTAAATTGCGCATCAATGTGATGCACGAGTTTAAGTCTTTGCCGTATAATTCACGAATATCATCATTGATACGTTTGAAATTAACTGCAATTGTATTATTATTATTTATATTATTATGTTGTTGTTTTTGTTGATTATTATTTATATTATTTATATTATTATGTTGTTGTTGTTGTTGATTAATATTAATATTATTTTTGTTAGGTTTTGTTATTGTTAATGGTATTATTGATGATGGTGATGATGATGATTGCTGTTGTTGCTGTTTAAATAATGATGCAAACGGTATATTAGATTGTATATTTGCATAATGTTTAATGGTACGATTTATTTTGCTATTATTTATATTTTTAGCCTCTTTTAATTCTTTAGCTTTTTGCCTTTTGATGATTAGTTGTTGCCTTATTGGGCAAATTCTGGCATTGGCCGTATGATTACCTTTGCAATTGATACAGACTATCAATTGTTTGGTCAATTGCATTTGCTCAGCATTGTTGTTATCATTAGAATTTAAATTTAATTGAATTTTACATTCGCCAGGTAGATGCTCATCGGCACATTTAACACATCTGTATGCTATGTTGCAATTGGCGGCCACATGTGTAAAACGTTGGCATTTATGGCATTGTAGTATATCTTTGGGATTTGGTTTAAATTGTTCAATGCTGATGCGGCAATTGAGCAAACAATTGATATTTACAATTTGCTGGATATCAATTGTTTTGGCCACTTGAAGTTGCCATAAATTATTCTTATATTCAACCAATTTGGTAATATTTATATTGTTAATTTTTTGTTTTAAAGCCATCGTTATGTCATCTGCATTATAGATGTTAGATGGTAATTTTTTAATTATCAGATTATAGGGTTTGAGATGTTTTGGGGTAAATGTGAAATGTTTAATATTATTAGTTTTTAACATATTAATTATTAAATCAGAATCGTTAAATGTATTTGTTTGTATATTTATGATATTTTTATTAATCATATTTAGTAGGAAATTGTTATGTTTCAATTTGTTTGCTATTTGTGTATTGAGAATTTTTAAATTTTGATTATAGCTTACTATTATTGGTGGTTTAATATTTTTCCTATTTATATTTACAGCAGCTGTTGCTGTTGTTGGAGTTGTTGCTGTTGTTACTGTTTTAGCAGCTATGGCAGGTATTGTTGTTGTTGTAGATGAATTATTTTTCTTATTCTTAATATTATTATTATTAATGTTAGTGTTGAGATTAGTATTATTTTTAGATTTTTTATTATTATTCTTTTTATTTTGTTTAGATTTAGCAGATTTGGATGATGCTGCTGCTGCTGCTGCTGCTGCTGCTGTTGATGTTGATGGGCCCATTGCCAAATCAATTCCCCCATCATCATCAACATCAGCATCAGTTTTATCATTGTTGTCATCGTCGCCAATGCCAACGCCGAGTGCATTATTACTGCAGGAGCTATCATTTATATTTAAATCATCATCGGCAACGTCATCATCATCATCATCCTCAACAACATCCATCACCAAATCACGGTAATAATTATTGGTGATTGATTGATGACGATGATGATGCTGCTGCTGGTGCTGCTGTCGCTGTTGCTGTCGATGACGACCCAACGGCGACAACGACGATGACGATGGCGGTGGCGGCGATGGCGTTTTTATTTTTGATTTTTTTATTAACTGAGGAAAGTCCTCATCTGAATCATTTGAATTATTATGTATACGTTTCCTAATAATGGGCATGTTGGATGTTATAATTGATTTATGTATATTATCATTATTGATATTATCATTATTATCATTTTCATTTAATTGGCTTTTCAATATTGTATTTTCAGTTCTCAATTGGTGCAGCTCATCGAGCAAGCCACCCAATTGATCTACATCCAATATGTCCATTAATTGGGCAGCCATATCATTGGTTTCTGTATTATGAACTGATTTTTGTTTTTGTTTTTGCTTCTTCTTAATATTATTATTATCATATTCATTTGTTTCCGAATCGGAAACTGAAGAGTTTGGTGAAAATATGCTTTTTATGCTATCTCTTTTATTGCTATTAATATTAGTATTGTTATTGTTATTTTTAATATTAATCTTGTCATTTGGATTAGTATCATTTTGTGTTGTATGATTTTGCAGTTGTTGTTGTTGTTGTTGCTGCTGCTGTCGTTGACGCAGCTGCTGCTGCTGTTGCATTTGTAATTGAATGGATGTTCGGTGGATGTTTTCGTTGCGAACATACCAAGGTGCCCCTGTGATAGTTCTCAAGATTTTTGATTGTGCGCGCTGTATGATGTCTATGTTGCTGCTGCTCGCGTTCCCCCACAGCTGGGAGCCATACGTCCAGATTGGCTTTAGGACTGAATTGTACAGTAGTAACTTGTAGTCCAGGCACAGTGGCGATCGTGAGTTTATGATCCAGTGGAGGCTGCTGGCTTTCAGTTTTAGATGCATCTTTTTGCATTCGATGTGCTTACGCCAGGTAAGTCGTCTATCAAGGTGAACGCCAAGGTACGTTATGTCGTTAGCTTGAGGGATCTGCATACCGTTTAGTAAAAGCGGAGGGCATGTTTGTCTATTAAGAGTAAACGTTATATGTTTACACTTTTGTTCGTTTATTTTAATGCGCCAGTCGGACAGCCACCTTTCCACTATTGTGAGATGATTAGCCAGTTGGGTTGTTGCCTGCGTTGGGCATCTGGAGCGACTAAGAATAGCGGTATCATCGGCGAACGTTGACGTTGTTAGTTGTGCGCTCGTAGGAATATCCGCAGTATACAAAACATATAGACACGGCCCGAGTGCGCTTCCCTGTGGAACTCCAGCTTCGATGGTGTAGTCGCCCGAAGTAGCTGCGTTGCATCTCACTGAGAATACCCTATTGAAGAGGTATGATTCCAGTAGCTTGTGGGTGTATGTTGGCAAATACGTTTTAATTTTGTGCATGAGTCCGATGAGCCAAACTCGGTCGAAAGCTTGAGATACGTCGAGGAAAATAGCGCTGCAGTATTCTCGTTGTTCGAAGGCTGAGCGTATTTCGGATGTTAATCTGTTCACTTGTTCGATGGTTCCATGGTTTCTTCGAAAGCCAAATTGGTGTGCCGGGATGATATTGCAAGCTTCCAGATGTGGTATTATGCGAGTTAACAAGCATTTTTCAAACAGTTTAGACAAACAAGATAGAAGGCTTATTGGTCTGTATGATGACGGAATTGTGTGGTCTTTTCCAGGCTTCGGTATCATTATAATAATGGATTTCTTCCACTTTTTTGGGAAATAGCCAAGATTAATGATTCCATTAAATAGTTTGCAGACGACCTCTATAGCGCATTTTGGTAGTTCGATCAGCATCTTTGGGGTCAATAGGTCAGCACCGGGAGCCTTTTTTGGTTTTAGCCCTCTTATGACTTTTTCGATTTCGTTCGGCCGGAATGGAGGTGCGGCTGGCTGAGGGGAGGACTCTGGCTGAATTACTGGCAGGAGGAATGAATTTGAGGCTGGGTTTGGCTGGAAGACACTTTGGAGATGTGTGGCGAATGTTTCAGCTCGGTCTTCGTTGCTTCGAGCCCAGCATCCCGAAGAGTTTCTTATCGGGGTGGTCGTTTCAATTGGGGCACTAAGATTTGGGTGGGCCCTCCACAGGGGGTACTTTGTGCTTGTTGGCGAGAGATTCTGGATGTACCTCAGCTGTGCATTTTCTTCCTGTTGGTGAAGAGCCTGGTCGAGTGATCGGGTTGCTTCCTTAAGGCGTTGTTTTGAAGCTGGTGATCTGCTGTTTTGCCAATCACGACGCGTGCGCCTCTTTTCTCGCACGAGCTGTTCGATTTGCTGATTAGATTTGAAGTGTTTGTTTCGGTCTACTTCTTTCCTATGAGGAGTAGAGATTTTAGCTGCCGCAACGAGTACTTCTTCCAGGGCGCTCGTAGTGTAGTCGATGTCCGATTCCATGTTAAAATCCGGGGCGAGTTCTATGTGGGCACTCACGTACTTTTTGTATTTTAGCCAGTTTGTTTTTGTCGTCGTCAGACTGAAGGGGTGTTCGGTTATTTCTGGGCTTTGAAGAAGCGTTAGAAGCACAGGCGAGTGGTCTGATGATAAGTCCGAGACTGCTTTGGCACTTATTAGATTGCGAGGTATGTTTTTTGTCACTGCAAAATCAATAAGGTCTGGGAGCTTTCGTGAGTCTGTTGGCCAGTATGTGGGACTTCCAGGGGAAACGTAGTCCAGTTTATTTTTCACATTTATAATTGCATTGTACAATTGTCTTCCTTTGGGAGTCACTAGACGTGATCCCCAGTGCGTATGTTTGGCGTTGTAGTCTCCTGCGGCTATAAATCGATCCCCAAGTGAATTGTAGAAGTCCATAAATTGTCCTTCCGAGATTGAGAAGCGAGGAGGGCAGTAAACGGCAGCAATTGAAAGGATTCCGTTGCTTGACTGAATTTGTATCGATGTGGCCTGCAAGAAGTTTGTTGCAAACCTTTTGTGAAAATGGTGTTTAATTCGTTCTCTGATTAGAACTCCAGTTCCGCCGTGGGCTTTCCCATCTGGATGATCTGTGCGGTAGATTGTGTAGCCTCTTATATGAAAGTTGTATTTGCTTGTAAGATGCGTTTCCACCAGTAGCATAACGTCAATATGGTTTTCGGTCAAGAATTGTGACAATTCTAGTTTATGCCGTGAGACACCATTGGCGTTCCACATTGATATTCGTAGCGCCTGCATAGATTATTTGGACTGTTGTGCTACGAGCAGCTGTATCACCATGTTCTGGTTTTGAACAAGCGTTTGCATGGTCGTTTTCATGAATGACATAAGCTCCATCATACTTTGTTGGAGGGTAAGCATCATAGTTTCCGTTTTGCTGTGTGGCTGTTCTGGGGCCTGTTGAGCGCTTTGAGAGTTAGGCTGAATTGGAATTTCCCTTCCAGATCGTAGAGCATCGGCATAGGAGAAGCCGTTGGTGGTGTTTAGTGGACCGAATGAGGATCTCGCAGCTTTGGCGAAGAAGACGTCTGGCGTGGTTTTTGACGAAACGTACGCATTCTGTGGATTTTGGTTGCGCGTTGCGGTCGCTTGACGCATGCGACTCCTTAAATCCTTATACACAATACATCCTCTATAGTTTGCCGTATGGCTGCCTCCGCAGTTTCCACATTTCTTCACGGTACTGTCCTTGTTTGTAGTGCAGCAAGCGGACTTGTGGGCGTCCCCGCAGACTACACAGACAGCCCGAAGTGTGCAGTAAGACCTTGTGTGTCCATACTCTTGACAATTAGTGCATTGCACTGGACCGTTACGTTTATGTGGCTCTTCAACAGTGATTTTCCGATGCAAAAGATATTGCAGGTTGTAGATTGGGTGGACTTCGTTCTTCTTCAGCGACCTGCTTTCAGGCTCGAGCTCGACCTTGAAGAGGGGTTGTGGCTTTTTATCTTTATTTAGAATGTTAATAACATTCTTGGCGGCGAAGCCCTTTTCTTTAAGGGCGGTTTTTATTTCCTCGGCGGTAACATCAGGTTCTATTCCCTTTACTACCACTTGTAGGCCCTTACTGCTTTTCAGCTGGTACGTGTAATAGTTTTTCTGTACAGTGTCCAGATATTTTGACACTATTCGGAAGTGCTCTTCAGTCTTGGTTTGCACCTTTGTTTCATGGATATTCCCTTTGATAAGCGGAACAACATGAAAGTTTTCACCGTTCCCGATCAACGACGCAATTTTGTTGACCAGGGCACTCGAGCTTTTTTCCCTAATATAGATTGGAGGGGGCTTGGGTTTTTTTGCGGTGTCTTGGGCTGGTTGGTTTTCCTCAGCTAGCTTCCTGCAAAGCCATCACAGCAGAGCTCTGGAAGCGCAAATCTGTCTTGAAATCCTGAGCTATTTCACGCACCATCCGCTGGAATGGCAGTTTACGGATCAACAGCTCAGTACTCTTCTGGTAGCGACGGATCTCACGGAGAGCCACAGTTCCGGGGCGATAGCGATGGGGCTTCTTTACTCCTCCGGTGGCTGGCGCACTTTTACGTGCGGCCTTTGTAGCCAGTTGTTTGCGTGGGGCCTTGCCACCAGTCGATTTACGAGCAGTCTGCTTTGTACGAGCCATTTCAATTTCCAAATTCACTGTTCTCTTCGCGCCTCTAATAACACAATAAACGTGCTGCCCGTTTCGCTACCTCTTTATATACCAGAAACGCCGAGGGTTGAAAAGAGGGAGATAGAACGACATGCCATTTCGTCTATTGGGTTTACGAAGAGCGGGAAAAGCATATCGCTCCGAACTCTTCGAATTCTCGTTGAATCGGTATAAAGAGCGGTGGCTCCTTCCGCGTTAAGTTAGCCATACTAAATGACAAGTGCAATGTTTTCAGGTTTGGGTATTTACATTTGCCAATAAGAGTTAGAGCGAGAGCGAGCGTTAGAAATACCGTTAGACTTTGATTCTTAGAATTGAAAGGGTTGTGGTAACAAGTGTATATAAGAAGCGCTTTTTGGTAGTGTTGTGTAAATACTGCTCTTTTAGGTGAACATGTTCACTTGTTCTTTTTTTTTCAAAAGAGTCAACTCACTCATATTGCTTGCTCACTGTTCATTGCTCAGTTGCTCACTTGCTCACTGTTCATTGCTCAGTTGCTCATTGCTCAGTGAATTACCAAGCCAATGATTATGATTAGATTATGTTTCATAATTAATTTTCAAACTTACCGATATTTTTACATTTTAATTTGTGGCAAAACTTTTGCTCCCTTCATTGGGCATTTAAAAATAGTAAAACGAAATCCTTCATGGATAATTGAATTCCATCCATAATATTCCATTTTTGGTTTAAATTCTGTACTTATTGAATGAGAACAAAATGTGCAAAAAGAGTAACTAAGCACAAATGAACAAGGGAGCAAGTGAACAAGTGAACAAAAATGAACAAGTGAACAAAAATGAGCAAAAATGAGCAAGTGAACAAAAATGAGCAAGTGAACAAAAAAGAACAAAAAGGAAGGAACCAGTTCGCTCACTCAGTTGAGTGAACAACTCTTTTTGTTCACTCACTCATGAGCAACCCAACACTACGTTTTGGGTGGTCGTCGTCACTTGATCCTGACAATTGGTCACAGTTGGACGATCCGACCCTAAAAACTCTAAAGTGGTGAAAAAGTTAAAAAATAGTGAAAAAGTGGAAAAATCAAAAAGTAGTGGAAAAGTAACAATCAATAAAAACAGTGGAAAAAGTCCCAAAATAGACCAAAAATTAAAAATAATAAAAACAACAATATTGAAACAATAAAAAGTGCAAAAAATTTATAAAAACAACAACAACAATAAATCCAACAAATCAACGAGTAAAAGAGACAAAAGATAAAGAAGACAAGGAAGGCGTGAAGGCGTAGTGAAGGAGTCGAAGGAGAAAGGAGAAAGGAGAAGGAGACGGCACTATTGTTAGGCAAAAGGTAGGGTCCTATATATATATAGGTATAGATAATTACCACCACCACCACCAAAATTGGTGGCATCCTGAATAACAACAACAACACACCGGTGAGCGAACATCCAAGTGTTCCTAAATAATAACCAACTAAATTTCAACACAAAAAAGTGATAATAATTAATAATAATAAGCCATTCCCCTTCACTCATACGCACACACACACACACACACTATTACGTTAGCTTTGAATTTTTAAATTTTAAGCGCGTTCTCAGTGTCCCTGTTGTTGTTGTGGCGGTGCACGCGTGTGTGTATATAAAGAATAGTGAAGAAGAGCGGATTGTGCAACAACAAAAAGCAAAGAGATCAAAAACTTAAATTTTCTAAAAAAAAACATATCTATAAATAGTTGTTGATTTACTTTTACTAAAATAATTTAATATATACTAATACTATTTAACTAAGAATCAATAAGAATAACCAACGAAAGGAAGAAGAAGAAGAAGACGAAGAAGAAGAAAGGATTTTTGTTTAGAGAGAGAATAAAAAGCTGAATTAGAACATTTGTATAATTTTGCAAATGAAATTAAATTCAAATCAAATCAAATCCCACCCCTTAATAATATTGCGCATTCTATTGGACTGTACACATATACGTGTATGTATATGTGCATGCGCATGTAGATTATGTTGCGCATATTCATTTATGCACATCATATCTCCCTCTGCCAGCACAATCGACACCAAATTTATACAGCATTAGGGTCAAACAAAATTTATTAAATTTTTTTTATAGGTTACGGAGACATCTCCGACCCTATAAAGTATATATATTCTTGATCAGGATCACCTCCTGAGTTGATATGAGCATGTCCGTCTGTCCGTCTGTCTGTCCGTTTCTACGCGAACTAGTCTCTCAGTTTTGAAGCTATCGTCTTGAAACTTTGCACACACCCTTCTTTCCTTTGCACGCAGTATATAAGTCGGAACGGCCCGGATCGGCCGACTATATCCTATAGCTGCCATATAACTGATTGATCGGAAATGGTATAACTTTGGTGTTTTTAGAGTTAGAGAGTTCAAATTTGACATGAGAGCTATTTTTGGCAAAACATTACGTCATGCCAAGATTCATAAGGATCGGCCGACTATTTCCCATAGCTGCCATATAACTGAACGATCGGAAATGGTATTTGGTAGAAATATCAACTTTCGTATTTTTGAAGATCGAAGTTTGGGACTTTTTATACCCTTGCAGAGGGTATTATAATTTTGGTCAAAAGTGTGCAACGCAGTGAAGGAGACATCTCCGACCCTATAAAGTATATATATTCTTGATCAGGATCACCTCCTGAGTTGATATGAGCATGTCCGTCTGTCCGTCTGTCCGTCTGTCTGTCCGTCTGTCTGTTTCTACGCGAACTAGTCTCTCAGTTTTAAAGCTATCGTCTTGAAACTTTGCACACACCCTTCTTTCCTTTGCACGCAGTATATAAGTCGAAACGGCCCGGATCGGCCGACTATATCCTATAGCTGCCATATAACTGATTGATCGGAAATGGTATAACTTTGGTGTTTTTAGAGTTAGAGAGTTCAAATTTGACACGAGAGCTATCTTTGGCAAACTATTACGACGTGCCAAATTTCATAAGGATCGGCCGACTATATCCTATAGCTGCCATATAACTGAACGATCGGAAATGACCCAACTTTCGTGTTTTTGAAGATAGAAAGCTGAAACTTAATACAGATTATATTTTTGGCCAGTTGATCCAACCTACCAAATTTCATTAGGATAGGCCGACTATATTCTATAGCTGCCATATAACTGAACGATCGGAAATGACCCAACTTTTGTGTTTTTGAAGATAGAAGTTTGGGACATTTTTAGGTTTGGTTTTTGTATTATAATAAATTGGGTTATATTCCCAATTATCCCATCATATTCTCATAAGGATCGGCCAACTATATCCGATGTTTGCGATATATATCCGGTTTTAACTGCAAGGGTATATCAACTTCGGCTCCGCCCGAAGTTAGCTTCTCTTTCTTGTTTTCTCTCATTTCATTTCTTTCTTGTATATATATATATATTTCTTATATTTCTTAAATTCTTCATAGAAAACTTTTTAAATTATATCACATCATGAGTAAAAATCATGCAAATAATAAAAATAATAAAAAAGGCAATCAGCCAAAAAATAAGAAACAACTACCCTTATCATTGACACCAGCGTCGGTATTGTCTGCTAAACTTCAACATTATAAGGCAGCAGACATCCATGCCGTTGCTGACGTCAACGATAATGATGATGATAATAATAAAAATAATAGCAACAAAAATAATAATAACAAGAAAGGAAAGCTAACTTCGGGCGGAGCCGAAGTTTATATACCCTGCAGTTAAAACCGGATATATATCGCAAACATCGGATATAGTTGGCCGATCCTTATGGGAATAGGAATATATAATCCAATTTATTACAATACAAAATCTAAAAAAGTCCCAAACTTCTATCTTTAAAAATACGAAAGTTGATATTTCTACCAAATACCATTTCCGATCGTTCAGTTATATGGCAGCTATGGGATATAGTCGGCCGATCCTAATGAACTCTAAAAACACCAAAGTTATACCATTTCCGATCAATCAGTTATATGGCAGCTATAGGATATAGTCGGCCGATCCGCTATTCCACTATTCCACTATTACAAACAATACCAACACCACCACTAATTTTACAAACACAAATATTAACAATAATAATAATTATGTTAATCCATCAACATCAACACCATTATTATTACAACAACAAACACCAATTGATATTGTAAATAATCCAATTCAATATCAATATCTCATAATACAACAACATGATGAACAACAAAATCAACAAAATCAATTATTTTTATTGACCACAACATCTGCATCATCAAATATACCAACATCAGAATTAATAACAACATCATCAACAATAATGGCAACGACGACGACAACGGCTACGACAACGACAACGACAACGACGTCATCGGCAATGACAACGTTAATGGCACCACCATCCATGCCATTATCACGTTCACAGCCACCGTCACCGTCACCGTCACAGTCGCCGTCACCGTCATTGTCAATATCGACATCACCATCATTGGAACAATTATTAACATTGTCACCATCACCGCCGCCACAGCAATGGCAGCAACAATATATACAATATAAAAACAGCAACTAGATCAACAGCAACAACAACATCGACAACAATGGTGTTATTATCAACAAAATCAACAAGAACAGCCACAATTGTTGCAACAGCAACAACAGCAGCAACAACAACAAATTTGGTGGCAACATCATCAAAATCAACAGCAACAGCAACAGCAACCGCTGCCGCTGTCGATGCCGATATCACCACCACCCCCGCCACCACCACCATTGGCACCATTAACAACAGACACAGCAGCAATAACAAATCAACAACATTACAATTGTTGCAACTCCAGCAACAGCAACAGCAACAACAACAACCAGCTAACCCGCTTATATTATCTCATCCCCAACACCAACCATCATTCATTTATATGAATGAACCAAATCATCCCCAACAACATATCATATCACAAATGCAACATCAACAACAACACGTCAACGACAGCAGCAGCAGCAGCAGCAGCTGCGTCAACGACAGCAGCAGCAACAACAACAACAACAACTGCAAAATCATACAACACAAAATGATACTAATCCAAATGACAAGATTAATATTAAAAATAACAATAACAATACTAATATTAATAGCAATAAAAGAGATAGCATAAAAAGCATATTTTCACCAAACTCTTCAGTTTCCGATTCGGAAACAAATGAATATGATAATAATAATATTAAGAAGAAGCAAAAACAAAAACAAAAATCAGTTCATAATACAGAAACCAATGATATGGCTGCCCAATTAATGGACATATTGGATGTAGATCAATTGGGTGGCTTGCTCGATGAGCTGCACCAATTGAGAACTGAAAATACAATATTGAAAAGCCAATTAAATGAAAATGATAATAATGATAATATCAATAATGATAATATACATAAATCAATTATAACATCCAACATGCCCATTATTAGGAAACGTATACATAATAAATCAAATGATTCAGATGAGGACTTTCCTCAGTTAATAAAAAATCAAAAATAAAAACGCCATCGTCACCGCCACCGTTGTTGCAACAATCGTCGTCGGCATTGGATCGTCACCAACATCGACATCAATCAATCGCCAAAAATTACTATCGTGATTTGGTGATGGATGATCCAAGGCACCTTATATACAACACATGCCAATAACCCTATTCCCCTGTAAATAGCCCCCTCCCCACATTAATGTAAATACTCCCCTAGCTGTAAGACATAAAAACTGAATCTAAACTGCCACCAGGTTTTTCTTTTTCCCTCGCAATCTACTTCATAATAAACACTAGTCAACTGAACATCAACATGATATTAAAAATAAAAACATTACACAAACTATAATCTTTAAAACCCGGATAAGCAACAAGCGCAGGGCAATAAACACTTGTAAACCTAATCATAATAATCCTAAGAACTTGTCAACCTTAGAATTAACCTCATAGAGTATAAGTAAGAAACTCTGTAACAAATCTGTGACAATAAAAATTAAAATTAAAATTAAAACTTTGGTATAAGTGGAAGTGAAGTGAATTTTGAAGTAATAATGCCGCCGAAAACCAGTGGAAAGGCAGCCAAGAAGGCTGGCAAAGCTCAGAAAAATATAACCAAGAACGATAAGAAGAAGAAGCGCAAGAGGAAGGAAAGCTCTGCCATCTACATCTACAAGGTTCTGAAGCAGGTCCACCCAGACACTGGAATTTCGTCTAAAGCTATGAGTATAATGAACAGCTTCGTGAACGATATCTTTGAGCGTATTGCTGCTGAGGCATCGCGTCTGGCGCATTACAACAAGCGCTCGACCATCACCAGTCGGGAAATCCAAACGGCTGTTCGCCTTCTCCTGCCTGGAGAGTTGGCCAAGCACGCCGTCAGTGAAGGAACCAAGGCTGTCACCAAGTATACAAGCTCCAAGTAGATTTCTCGCTTGATGGGCAGAATGATCGAAAAAGGCCCTTTTCAGGGCCACAACATTATTTCATCAAAGACACCCATTTTTCAATAAAAGTAAATAAATTAATTGTTTGAAATCGTTTTTGTAAGAAACTGAAATTTAATTTATGTTGTTTTAGTATTAATATACTATATTATATTCTGATAATAAATAGCCAATTCGTGATCGCTATTTTAAATCCAATGAGGATGGATGGAATTTATATTTATACTGTATTAGCATTTATATAATATATTATATTCTTATATTAATACAATTTTCAAAATTACGATTGCTATTTTGAATCCAATTAGGATTAAGATACTCTTCTAAAATGTCAAGCTAAGCAAAATTGATATTTTTCTCTTTAAAAAATGTATTGTAGCCCTGAAAAGGGCTTGTTTAATGTAATTTTAGATATCGAAATCTAAAATTGCGATTGCGAAACTGTACAAATATAATGCACATTATCACAATTTATTTTTCGCTGCCGTGGTCTTAGCTTTCGGCTTCTTTGCGGTAGTAGGAGCTGGTGCTTTCTTTACCGTCTTCTTGGGCTTAGCGGATGCAGCTGGTTTAGCCTTTGGGGCTTTAGCTGCCTTTGGTTTCGCCGATGATGGCTTCACTTTTGTTGCTACTGTTTTAGCCTTAACGGTACCAGACTTCTTAGCGTCCTTTGCCTTGGCCTTCTCGGTTTTCTTCTTTTCAGCTGTCTTCTTGGTAGCCACGACTTTTTAGTTTTCGGCTTCTTGTCGGCAGCTCCCGCGGCCTTCTTAGTGGTGGCTCCGGTCTTCTTGGTCGATACCTTCTTGCTTTTAGTTTTTTCTCAACAGAAGAAGGCTTCGGCTTGGGCTCCTTTTTGGCTGAAGCCGATAATTTAAAGGAACCAGAAGCACCCTTTCCCTTCGTCTGGATCAGCTTACCATTGGCCACAGCAGACTTCAGGTACTTCTTGATGAAAGGAGCCAGTTTCTGAGCATCGCACTTGTATGTGGCAGTGATGTACTTCTTGATTGCTAGAAGCGAGGAGCCCCCACACTCCTTCAAATTCTTAATTGAAGCGTCTACCATTTGTTGAGTTGGCGGATGCGATGGTGGTGCTGCGGTCTTCTTCGCTTTTGTGGCAGCAGATCCAGTTGCCTTTTTGGCTGCTACTTTCTTCTCAGCCGGCGCCGGTGGAGCTGCCACAGGAGACGCGGATGTAGCTACTGCTGAATCAGACATTCTTTAAATTTTTATTCACAAAAATAAACTTTTTATGCAAAAATAGCCCGCATCCAAAGTCCCTTGTTCGGATGAGAATCGAGGAGGAGAGCAGTTTGACTATGTGTTTGGCACAGTTCATTTGTGTTACAAATGTTTTTCAAAGGGTGTAATTGTTTTTCATTATTTTGTTCTTATGATAATAAAATTAATGTTTGTTTTAATTGCGTTTGAATCTTAAATATTCAAAATTTGAGATAAACCTTTCTCAGTTGCCGTATATAGATGCGATACTTTTTTGGGTACCCGAAAGTGCACGTTTATGTTAATATCTTAAATATTTTAATATCTAACAAGAAAGAGAAGCTAACTTCGGGCGGAGCCGAAGTTGATATACCCTTGCAGTTAAAACCGGATATATATCGCAAACATCGGATATAGTTGGCCGATCCTTATGAGAATATGATGGGATAATTGGGGAGATAACCCAACTTAGTCTAATACAAAACCAAACCTAAAAATGTCCCAAACTTCTATCTTCAAAAACACAAAAGTTGGGTCATTTCCGATCGTTCAGTTATATGGCAGCTATAGAATATAGTCGGCCGATCCTAATGAAATTTGGTAGGTTGGATCAACTGGCCAAAAATATAATCTGTATTAAGTTTCAGCTTTCTATCTTCAAAAACACGAAAGTTGGGTCTTTTCCGATCGTTCAGTTATATGGCAGCTATAGGATATAGTCGGCCGATCCTTATGAAATTTGGCACGTCGTAATAGTTTGCCAAAGATAGCTCTCGTGTCAAATTTGAACTCTCTAACTCTAAAAACACCAAAGTTATACCATTTCCGATCAATCAGTTATATGGCAGCTATAGGATATAGTCGGCCGATCCGGGCCGTTCCGACTTATATACTGCGTGCAAAGGAAAGAAGGGTGTGTGCAAAGTTTCAAGACGATAGCTTTAAAACTGAGAGACTAGTTCGCGTAGAAACAGACAGACGGACAGACAGACGGACAGACGGACAGACGGACATGCTCATATCAACTCAGGAGGTGATCCTGATCAAGAATATATATACTTTATAGGGTCGGAGATGTCTCCTTCACTGCGTTGCACACTTTTGACCAAAATTATAATACCCTCTGCAAGGGTATAAAAATATAAAATTGTTGTATTTTTGTTCATTTACTACTGAAAGTCTTAAATTGAACTTTCAACTACCAGCTATGCAAAACGTAATTATATTTTTATGAAGTATTCATACTTAAATATAGCTTTTAAAATGACCCTTTCCTGGATAAAATATGAACTTTCATTTGACATTAAGAAACTGTTTTCGTACTAAAAATATTCTTTTTCTAAAATAATATAAATTAAAATGTTTAATATTTGAATAAATCTTATCTATTTCCCATTCTGCATATCTTACAAATTCTAAATTAATTTTCGTCTCAAAAATGGATTGTATATTTTCCACTGGTAGCTCGAAGGTATACGTTGAGGCTAGTAATTTATATTCTGAATGTGTTCATATAACCAATAAACTTTTCTTACTTAACTTTTAGTTACCATATTAAAACGCAAAAAATAAACTACAATTTGTTCTTGGGACTAATGAATTTCATTTGACAATATTGTTTAGGTGAGGGGCCGTCGTGCCGCTCAGCTGAAGAGCGCATCCGCGCTGAAGAGCGCACCCGCGCTAAAGAGCGCACCCGCGCTGAAGAGCGCATCCACACTCGCCCCTCTGTGCCCTCTCTCTCGCTCGTTGGTTGTCGTCGATCGTCTCTTTTTGTACTAGTTTTTAAGTCAATCTCATGTAAGCAGCCGAATAAAGCTGACCGCGTTATACCATCCGAAAGACGCCCCTGACTTCTTATTTCAACATTCTAATTTTTCTGGAATCTTTTGCGGAACCACGCCCCTACACATTTTGGTCCTTCGAGCCGGATAATTACTGGATTTTCTTCTGCCAGCAGTTCTCGGCATTGTTCCGCCAAAAGATAAGTACATTTTTCCGTCCCCATCTCTCTGCCGGTCTTCAGCAGTGATCCGAACATTAAATTTCGTTCACACTGCTGCAAGATTGTTTTTCCCTCCGTGTCAACTCCAAGTCCGAGTTTTCCGACACAACGGCAGGTTGAGATTTTCTAATAATTTATAATAATCTTAAAATTCGGCAAATTTTTCTATCCGTCTCCGTTTTGTGTGCTGCCCATATTCCTCGCCGTTTTCGGCCTCTCCGTTATCCATTCGCTTGCCAACTGTCGAGGCATATGTGCATCCGCATACATACATACGCACATACATATTTTTTGGTGCAATTAATCCGCGAAAAATTCGCAAGTGAACAGTGAAATTGTGTGGTGACAAAAAGAAGGCATAATTAATATTGGCCACCGGTGTGAATTTGTTCCGGAATTTCCAAATTCACCGAACAGTCTGCCGCTGTCGTAATATTTGTTTTTATCTTCCTCAATCAGTGTCATTTTTACACCACATAACTTTTCTGTTCCCCCAATTATACAGTCCACTTATCAAAGCTCTACTGTGCCAACATATGCCCACATGCCCTTACATATATCCGTACCTGCATGCATGTCCATATATTTTCTGCCTTCAATTCCAGGAAATATATAACCGATAAAATTTAACATATACAGTCCACTTATCGAAGCTCTACTGTACCATCATATGCCCCACATGCCCTTGCCCTACTTGCATGCATGTCCATATAATTTCCAAATATTTTCTGCCTCCAATTTCAGGATCGAACTACCGAACTGAGCGGACGTGCTTTGTCCGAGCTCCGGGAAAACTTCACTTCGCTTATATTATCGCCAATATAAGCGAAAAGACACTGAAATACAATTTATTAAAAGCGACAGACAAGCTTTTTTTTATAACAGTTGTAATGTGCTAAACCAAAACTAGTGCATTGTTGAAAAAAAATACGTACCACGCAATGAGCTCATTGAGCAACGACCAAAAGAACGAGCGTAGAAGTTCAGTGAACCAAAGAAACGGCTTCTACTCTTACTTTTCAACCCGCGATACCGAAGTGGAAAAATCGGCGCTTAAAAGCAACCCGCTGTTATGTTATAAATAATAATTATTAATATTTATACCCTTGCAGAGGGTATTATAATTTTGTCCAAAAGTGTGCAACGCAGTGAAGGAGACATCTCCGACCCTATAAAGTATATATATTCTTGATCAGGATCACCTCCTGAGTTGATATGAGCATGTCCGTCTGTCCGTCTGTCCGTCTGTCCGTCTGTCCGTCTGTCTGTCTGTCTGTCCGTTTCTACGCGAACTAGTCTCTCAGTTTTGAAGCTATCGTCTTGAAACTTTGCACACACCCTTCTTTCCTTTGCACGCAGTATATAAGTCGGAACGGCCGGGATCGGCCGACTATATCCTATAGCTGCCATATAACTGATTGATCGGAAATGGTATAACTTTGGTGTTTTTAGAGTTAGAGAGTTCAAATTTGACACGAGAGCTATTTTTGGCAAACAATTACGACATGCCAAATTTCATAAGGATCGGCCGACTATATCTTATAGCTGCCATATAACTGAACGATCGGAAATGACCCAACTTTCGTGTTTTTGAAGATAGAAAGCTGAAACTTGGTACAGATTATATTTTTGGCCTGTTGATCCAACTTACCAAATTTCATTAGGATCGGCCGACTATATCCTATAGCTGCCATATAACTGAACTATCGGAAATGGTACTTGGTAGAAATACCAACTTTCGTATTTTTGAAGATAGAAGCTTGGGACTTTTTTAGATTTTTATTTTAGTTAATTAGTTTTAATATGATGTAATCATAAGGATCGGCCAACTATATCCGATGTTTGCGATATATATCCGGTTTTAACTGCAAGGGTATATAAACTTCGGCTCCGCCCGAAGTTAGCTTTGCTTTCTTGTTTTACTTGTTACATATATGGTATAGAGTATTTCTATAGTAGAGAGTAGAGAGTATAGAGTATAGTTTTTAGGATATAGTATAGTAATGGATATAGAGTATTTCATTTTATAGTTTGGCAACATAGACTAGACCTTGATTTGGGTCAATAGAGTTATTTTTACGATTGTAGAATATGAGTTTATCGTTAGCATCATATATGATTTTATGTATGTTTTTGAGATGATTATAATGATTGGGGGTTAGTAATTGTAATGGGTAATTATAAGGTATGGGATATTGTGGTATATTGTTAGTTGTTATATATTTTTCCAATATATTAATTGCTTTAATATCGATTGGTTTGATTTTGGTACGGTGATATAATTTTATATTGCTTATCGTTTTATGTTTTGGTTCATTGTTGTCATTATTATTATTGTCATTATCATTATTATTGTATTTTGTTATAATTGTACGAATAATTTTACGTTCAAGACGTCTGATCTTTTCCATTTGTTTCGAGGCAATGCTCATCCAAGCTGGATGGCCATATAATAATAGGGGTTGTAGTAATTTTTGTATGCCATTATTGTAATTTTATTTTTATAATCTGTAGATTTTAGCAATTGGAAGATGATTTTTAATTCTTTAATTTTACCTTTGACGGTATTTAGTAGATGATTAATATGCTCATTAAAATTGAGCTGAGTGTCATAGGTGATGCCTAAATATCTAATTTGGGTTCTATTCTCCAATAATACGTTATGATTAATATAAATTTTTGGTATAAAATGTTTGGCATTTTTGTAAATGTGTTTTATATTAGGACCTTTGAGGATTATGCTATTACATTTGTTAGGATTGATTTTAAGTTTCCATAATTGAAAATAATATGATAATTGATCTAGATGTGAGTTTATTGCGTTTTGTGCATGTGCCATTGAGGCATTTGAGCATAGTATAAGTATGTCATCGGCATATAATAGCTGTAATAGCTGAGTGGTACGGGTATTGGTATATTCGGGTATATCGGCTAGATATAAATTGAATAGAGTTGGGGCTAATAGAGAACCCTGCGGCACCCCGGCTGTCACATGCCTCACGATCGAACATTCATTCGTATCCGTAGAGGATACGAAGAATGTCCGATCGGTGAGGTAACAGCATATGAGACTGACCAATGATGGATCAAAATTGTAACCTATACTTAATTTATATAGGATACCCTTGATCCAGACTGTATCGAAAGCCTTTTCAAAGTCCAGACCGCATGCGATGGACGCCTTGCGGTTATATATGCCGTCGTATATGAAATTATTGGCCGCTAAGAGTGCATGATTGGTGCTAGTGAATTTACGGAAACCATATTGATTGTTTTTAATATATTATTATTGTCGATATGTTGATTAATGCGTTTTAATATTATTGCCTCGTATAGCATTGCCAATGCTGATAGTATGGCAATGGGACGGTAACTCTTTAATTGGGTCGGATTCGTTCTGGGCTTGAGAATGGGTATGATTTTTATATTTTTCCAACTGGTTGGAAAATATGAATTGTTTGTACAGTGATTGAACATTTTTGTTATATAATTTAATACAAATATATTGAGATTTTTAGCAGGAAATTACTGGTACGATCCGGACCCATTGTTTTTTTATTATTTTTCATTTTTAATATTGATAACAGCTCATCGGCTGTGGTAAATCCAAAATCATTGGGATCGGCATTACGCCATTTACCATCAGCCGTACGATTGCTATCGAAATTTATAATATTTATATTATTCATCTGTATTAGATTATTATAATTATTATTTATATTATTTAAAAATTGATTATAATTTATATTATTATTATTGTTATTATTATTATTATTATTATTATTTGGTTGTATATTATCATTTTGTTTATGTATTTGTTCAAAATGCCATGCTAATGCATTAATTTTGTCAAATTCATTAGTTAATATTAATTTATTTATATTATTATTATTTATATTATTATTATTTATATTATTATTATTTATATTATTATTATTTGTAATATTATTATTTGTATTATTATTAAATGGTATATCAATATTATTGGCTTGTTCATTAGTTAGTGTCATATTTGATGGTAATGAGGCACGATTAATGTTAGGATTTAGATTTTGAATTGCCTTGTGGCTTAAATTGTTAATTTTTAATTTATCTAATTTATTGAATATTATCTTATCGTTTTGCTTTTGTATTATATTTTCAATTTGTGTATTGAGATCTTTGATTATACGCTTAATCAATTGTATTCGATGTTCGTCAATTAGGTTTTTATGTCGATAGACGTATCGTCTCATTAGATTGCGTTTATTTATTAAATTTTCCAATTTCGGATTAGGTTTATTATATTTATTTGGTTTATATTGATTTAATTTAATTTTTAATTTAGGTATTACTTTGTCCGTTTCAGTTGCCATTTGTATAGCGTTAGTTATATTATTAATATGTTGATCAATTTCATTATTATTTATATTTCTATTATTTATATTATTAATATTTAATTTATTGATATTATGAAGGATTAATTTATTATATTTAATTGTATTAATTTTATTATATTGATATATTACTTTATTATTATTATTATACCCTTGCAGAGGGTATTATAATTTTGTCCAAAAGTGTGCAACGCAGTGAAGGAGACATCTCCGACCCTATAAAGTATATATATTCTTGATCAGGATCACCTCCTGAGTTGATATGAGCATGTCCGTCTGTCCGTCTGTCCGTCTGTCTGTTTGTCTGTTTCTACGCGAACTAGTCTCTCAGTTTTAAAGCTATCGTCTTGAAACTTTGCACACACCCTTCTTTCCTTTGCACGCAGTATATAAGTCGGAACGGCCCGGATCGGCCGACTATATCCTATAGCTGCCATATAACTGATTGATCGGAAATGGTATAACTTCGGTGTTTTTAGAGTTAGAGAGTTCAAATTTGATATGAGAGCTATTTTTGGCAAAATAATATGACATGCCAAATTTCATAAGGATCGGCCGACTATATCCTATAGCTGCCATATAACTGAACGATCGGAAATGACCCAACTTTGGTACACATTCTATTTTTGGTCAGTTAATCCGACCTACAAAGTTTCATTAGGATCGGTTGACTATATCTTATAGCTGACATATAACTGAACGATCGGAAATGGTATTTGGTAGAAATATTAAATTTCGTATTTTTGAAGATAGAAGCTTGGGGCTTTTCTTTTTGTTTTTTATTGTAATTAATTGGTTTTATTATGATGTAATCATAAGGATCGGCCAACTATATCCGATGTTTGCGATATATATCCGGTTTTAGCTGCAAGGGTATATCAACTTCGGCTCCGCCCGAAGTTAGCTTTGCTTTCTTGTTGTTGTTATTATTATTGTTTGCGATTAAATTATGATTATTAAGTTGTAATTGAATTTGGATGGCGAGATGATCCGATGGGAATTCATCGATTGTCTTGCATCCGTTATTAATTGTATTAATATCGATTTTGGTCGTTAAGGTTGTTATAAATAGATCAATGGATGAGCTCATCCTTTGCCTGATTGTATGCCTTGTTGGCCGATCGGACGGAACAATTATAAGATCTGGATTATCTAGAATCCATTTATATAAGGTTCGACCGTTGGTGTTGATATGCATGGGATCTCTATCGGGTAGATTCCAGCTGGGATGTTTAGAATTTATATCACCGCCAATGATGATATTATCGGTATTTGGTATTTGCCTTAGTGTATCCATAAGTGTATTAAAATCATTAATATCAATTGGATCTCTTGGCCTATTATAAATGCTAGCTATTATTATATTTTGATTATTATTTTGATTATTATTCTTTTGATTATGGTTATTGTTTTGTTTATATTTGATTTTTATAGCTAAAACTTCTAAATGTTTTAGTGGTTTAATATTTATTATTTCATAATTTATATTTTTCCTTATACAAATGGCAACTGTTGATTTATATTTATTTTTATTTATATTGTTATTGTTATTGTTATTGTTATTATTTAAATTTGGTCGTATGGCATTTGTTGTTTGATATATTATATTATGGGTTTTTGAATTGATTATGATATTGGGATTTAAATGATGTTCGGCTATTGCAATTACATGTGGATTATGTTTGGCTAAGAAATTTACAAATTCGGTACGTTTACGAATTGTGTAAATACCGTTAACATTAAGGGCCATGATTTTTAATTTCATATTGACATATTATATATAAATTCAAGTAATAATTGTCCTTTGTCATTTGTCGTTAATTGTTTATTATTGTATTTAATTGTTAAATTGCGCATCAATGTGATGCACGAGTTTAAGTCTTTGCCGTATAATTCACGAATATCATCATTGATACGTTTGAAATTAACTGCAATTGTATTATTATTATTTATATTATTATGTTGTTGTTTTTGTTGATTATTATTTATATTATTTATATTATTATGTTGTTGTTGTTGTTGATTAATATTAATATTATTTTTGTTAGGTTTTGTTATTGTTAATGGTATTATTGATGATGGTGATGATGATGATTGCTGTTGTTGCTGTTTAAATAATGATGCAAACGGTATATTAGATTGTATATTTGCATAATGTTTAATGGTACGATTTATTTTGCTATTATTTATATTTTTAGCCTCTTTTAATTCTTTAGCTTTTTGCCTTTTGATGATTAGTTGTTGCCTTATTGGGCAAATTCTGGCATTGGCCGTATGATTACCTTTGCAATTGATACAGACTATCAATTGTTTGGTCAATTGCATTTGCTCAGCATTGTTGTTATCATTAGAATTTAAATTTAATTGAATTTTACATTCGCCAGGTAGATGCTCATCGGCACATTTAACACATCTGTATGCTATGTTGCAATTGGCGGCCACATGTGTAAAACGTTGGCATTTATGGCATTGTAGTATATCTTTGGGATTTGGTTTAAATTGTTCAATGCTGATGCGGCAATTGAGCAAACAATTGATATTTACAATTTGCTGGATATCAATTGTTTTGGCCACTTGAAGTTGCCATAAATTATTCTTATATTCAACCAATTTGGTAATATTTATATTGTTAATTTTTTGTTTTAAAGCCATCGTTATGTCATCTGCATTATAGATGTTAGATGGTAATTTTTAATTATCAGATTATAGGGTTTGAGATGTTTTGGGGTAAATGTGAAATGTTTAATATTATTAGTTTTTAACATATTAATTATTAAATCAGAATCGTTAAATGTATTTGTTTGTATATTTATGATATTTTTATTAATCATATTTAGTAGGAAATTGTTATGTTTCAATTTGTTTGCTATTTGTGTATTGAGAATTTTTAAATTTTGATTATAGCTTACTATTATTGGTGGTTTAATATTTTTCCTATTTATATTTACAGCAGCTGTTGCTGTTGTTGGAGTTGTTGCTGTTGTTACTGTTTTAGCAGCTATGGCAGGTATTGTTGTTGTTGTAGATGAATTATTTTTCTTATTCTTAATATTATTATTATTAATGTTAGTGTTGAGATTAGTATTAGTTTTAGATTTTTATTATTATTCTTTTTATTTTGTTTAGATTTAGCAGATTTGGATGATGCTGCTGCTGCTGCTGCTGCTGCTGTTGATGTTGATGGGCCCATTGCCAAATCAATTCCCCCATCATCATCAACATCAGCATCAGTTTTATCATTGTTGTCATCGTCGCCAATGCCAACGCCGAGTGCATTATTACTGCAGGAGCTATCATTTATATTTAAATCATCATCGGCAACGTCATCATCATCATCATCCTCAACAACATCCATCACCAAATCACGGTAATAATTATTGGTGATTGATTGATGACGATGATGATGCTGCTGCTGGTGCTGCTGTCGCTGTTGCTGTCGATGACGACCCAACGGCGACAACGACGATGACGATGGCGGTGGCGGCGATGGCGTTTTTATTTTTGATTTTTTATTAACTGAGGAAAGTCCTCATCTGAATCATTTGAATTATTATGTATACGTTTCCTAATAATGGGCATGTTGGATGTTATAATTGATTTATGTATATTATCATTATTGATATTATCATTATTATCATTTTCATTTAATTGGCTTTTCAATATTGTATTTTCAGTTCTCAATTGGTGCAGCTCATCGAGCAAGCCACCCAATTGATCTACATCCAATATGTCCATTAATTGGGCAGCCATATCATTGGTTTCTGTATTATGAACTGATTTTTGTTTTTGTTTTTGCTTCTTCTTAATATTATTATTATCATATTCATTTGTTTCCGAATCGGAAACTGAAGAGTTTGGTGAAAATATGCTTTTATGCTATCTCTTTTATTGCTATTAATATTAGTATTGTTATTGTTATTTTTAATATTAATCTTGTCATTTGGATTAGTATCATTTTGTGTTGTATGATTTTGCAGTTGTTGTTGTTGTTGTTGCTGCTGCTGTCGTTGACGCAGCTGCTGCTGCTGTTGCATTTGTAATTGAATGGATGTTCGGTGGATGTTTTCGTTGCGAACATACCAAGGTGCCCCTGTGATAGTTCTCAAGATTTTTGATTGTGTGCGCTGTATGATGTCTATGTTGCTGCTGCTCGCGTTCCCCACAGCTGGGAGCCATACGTCCAGATTGGCTTTAGGACTGAATTGTACAGTAGTAACTTGTAGTCCAGGCACAGTGGCGATCGTGAGTTTATGATCCAGTGGAGGCTGCTGGCTTTCAGTTTTAGATGCATCTTTTTGCATTCGATGTGCTTACGCCAGGTAAGTCGTCTATCAAGGTGAACGCCAAGGTACGTTATGTCGTTAGCTTGAGGGATCTGCATACCGTTTAGTAAAAGCGGAGGGCATGTTTGTCTATTAAGAGTAAACGTTATATGTTTACACTTTTGTTCGTTTATTTTAATGCGCCAGTCGGACAGCCACCTTTCCACTATTGTGAGATGATTAGCCAGTTGGGTTGTTGCCTGCGTTGGGCATCTGGAGCGACTAAGAATAGCGGTATCATCGGCGAACGTTGACGTTGTTAGTTGTGCGCTCGTAGGAATATCCGCAGTATACAAAACATATAGACACGGCCCGAGTGCGCTTCCCTGTGGAACTCCAGCTTCGATGGTGTAGTCGCCCGAAGTAGCTGCGTTGCATCTCACTGAGAATACCCTATTGAAGAGGTATGATTCCAGTAGCTTGTGGGTGTATGTTGGCAAATACGTTTTAATTTTGTGCATGAGTCCGATGAGCCAAACTCGGTCGAAAGCTTGAGATACGTCGAGGAAAATAGCGCTGCAGTATTCTCGTTGTTCGAAGGCTGAGCGTATTTCGGATGTTAATCTGTTCACTTGTTCGATGGTTCCATGGTTTCTTCGAAAGCCAAATTGGTGTGCCGGGATGATATTGCAAGCTTCCAGATGTGGTATTATGCGAGTTAACAAGCATTTTTCAAACAGTTTAGACAAACAAGATAGAAGGCTTATTGGTCTGTATGATGACGGAATTGTGTGGTCTTTTCCAGGCTTCGGTATCATTATAATAATGGATTTCTTCCACTTTTTGGGAAATAGCTAAGATTAATGATTCCATTAAATAGTTTGCAGACGCCCTGTATAGCGCATTTTGGTAGTTCGATCAGCATCTTTGGGGTCAATAGGTCAGCACCGGGAGCCTTTTTTGGTTTTAGCCCTCTTATGACTTTTTCGATTTCGTTCGGCCGGAATGGAGGTGCGGCTGGCTGAGGGGAGGACTCTGGCTGAATTACTGGCAGGAGGAATGAATTTGAGGCTGGGTTTGGCTGGAAGACACTTTGGAGATGTGTGGCGAATGTTTCAGCTCGGTCTTCGTTGCTTCGAGCCCAGCATCCCGAAGAGTTTCTTATCGGGGTGGTCGTTTCAATTGGGGCACTAAGATTTGGGTGGGCCCTCCACAGGGGGTACTTTGTGCTTGTTGGCGAGAGATTCTGGATGTACCTCAGCTGTGCATTTTCTTCCTGTTGGTGAAGAGCCTGGTCGAGTGATCGGGTTGCTTCCTTAAGGCGTTGTTTTGAAGCTGGTGATCTGCTGTTTTGCCAATCACGACGCGTGCGCCTCTTTTCTCGCACGAGCTGTTCGATTTGCTGATTAGATTTGAAGTGTTTGTTTCGGTCTACTTCTTTCCTATGAGGAGTAGAGATTTTAGCTGCCGCAACGAGTACTTCTTCCAGGGCGCTCGTAGTGTAGTCGATGTCCGATTCCATGTTAAAATCCGGGGCGAGTTCTATGTGGGCACTCACGTACTTTTTGTATTTTAGCCAGTTTGTTTTTGTCGTCGTCAGACTGAAGGGGTGTTCGGTTATTTCTGGGCTTTGAAGAAGCGTTAGAAGCACAGGCGAGTGGTCTGATGATAAGTCCGAGACTGCTTTGGCACTTATTAGATTGCGAGGTATGTTTTTTGTCACTGCAAAATCAATAAGGTCTGGGAGCTTTCGTGAGTCTGTTGGCCAGTATGTGGGACTTCCAGGGAACACGTAGTCCAGTTTATTTTTCACATTTATAATTGCATTGTACAATTGTCTTCCTTTGGGAGTCACTAGACGTGATCCCCAGTGCGTATGTTTGGCGTTGTAGTCTCCTGCGGCTATAAATCGATCCCCAAGTGAATTGTAGAAGTCCATAAATTGTCCTTCCGAGATTGAGAAGCGAGGAGGGCAGTAAACGGCAGCAATTGAAAGGATTCCGTTGCTTGACTGAATTTGTATCGATGTGGCCTGCAAGAAGTTTGTTGCAAACCTTTTGTGAAAATGGTGTTTAATTCGTTCTCTGATTAGAACTCCAGTTCCGCCGTGGGCTTTCCCATCTGGATGATCTGTGCGGTAGATTGTGTAGCCTCTTATATGAAAGTTGTATTTGCTTGTAAGATGCGTTTCCACCAGTAGCATAACGTCAATATGGTTTTCGGTCAAGAATTGTGACAATTCTAGTTTATGCCGTGAGACACCATTGGCGTTCCACATTGATATTCGTAGCGCCTGCATAGATTATTTGGACTGTTGTGCTACGAGCAGCTGTATCACCATGTTCTGGTTTTGAACAAGCGTTTGCATGGTCGTTTTCATGAATGACATAAGCTCCATCATACTTTGTTGGAGGGTAAGCATCATAGTTTCCGTTTTGCTGTGTGGCTGTTCTGGGGCCTGTTGAGCGCTTTGAGAGTTAGGCTGAATTGGAATTTCCCTTCCAGATCGTAGAGCATCGGCATAGGAGAAGCCGTTGGTGGTGTTTAGTGGACCGAATGAGGATCTCGCAGCTTTGGCGAAGAAGACGTCTGGCGTGGTTTTTGACGAAACGTACGCATTCTGTGGATTTTGGTTGCGCGTTGCGGTCGCTTGACGCATGCGACTCCTTAAATCCTTATACACAATACATCCTCTATAGTTTGCCGTATGGCTGCCTCCGCAGTTTCCACATTTCTTCACGGTACTGTCCTTGTTTGTAGTGCAGCAAGCGGACTTGTGGGCGTCCCCGCAGACTACACAGACAGCCCGAAGTGTGCAGTAAGACCTTGTGTGTCCATACTCTTGACAATTAGTGCATTGCACTGGACCGTTACGTTTATGTGGCTCTTCAACAGTGATTTTCCGATGCAAAAGATATTGCAGGTTGTAGATTGGGTGGACTTCGTTCTTCTTCAGCGACCTGCTTTCAGGCTCGAGCTCGACCTTGAAGAGGGGTTGTGGCTTTTTATCTTTATTTAGAATGTTAATAACATTCTTGGCGGCGAAGCCCTTTTCTTTAAGGGCGGTTTTTATTTCCTCGGCGGTAACATCAGGTTCTATTCCCTTTACTACCACTTGTAGGCCCTTACTGCTTTTCAGCTGGTACGTGTAATAGTTTTTTCTGTACAGTGTCCAGATATTTTGACACTATTCGGAGTGCTCTTCAGTCTTGGTTTGCACCTTTGTTTCATGGATATTCCCTTTGATAAGCGGAACAACATGAAAGTTTTCACCGTTCCCGATCAACGACGCAATTTTGTTGACCAGGGCACTCGAGCTTTTTTCCCTAATATAGATTGGAGGGGGCTTGGGTTTTTTTGCGGTGTCTTGGGCTGGTTGGTTTTCCTCAGCTAGCTTCCTGCAAAGCCATCACAGCAGAGCTCTGGAAGCGCAAATCTGTCTTGAAATCCTGAGCTATTTCACGCACCATCCGCTGGAATGGCAGTTTACGGATCAACAGCTCAGTACTCTTCTGGTAGCGACGGATCTCACGGAGAGCCACAGTTCCGGGGCGATAGCGATGGGGCTTCTTTACTCCTCCGGTGGCTGGCGCACTTTTACGTGCGGCCTTTGTAGCCAGTTGTTTGCGTGGGGCCTTGCCACCAGTCGATTTACGAGCAGTCTGCTTTGTACGAGCCATTTCAATTTCCAAATTCACTGTTCTCTTCGCGCCTCTAATAACACAATAAACGTGCTGCCCGTTTCGCTACCTCTTTATATACCAGAAACGCCGAGGGTTGAAAAGAGGGAGATAGAACGACATGCCATTTCGTCTATTGGGTTTACGAAGAGCGGGAAAAGCATATCGCTCCGAACTCTTCGAATTCTCGTTGAATCGGTATAAAGAGCGGTGGCTCCTTCCGCGTTAAGTTAGCCATACTAAATGACAAGTGCAATGTTTTCAGGTTTGGGTATTTACATTTGCCAATAAGAGTTAGAGCGAGAGCGAGCGTTAGAAATACCGTTAGACTTTGATTCTTAGAATTGAAAGGGTTGTGGTAACAAGTGTATATAAGAAGCGCTTTTTGGTAGTGTTGTGTAAATACTGCTCTTTTAGGTGAACATGTTCACTTGTTCTTTTTTTTCAAAAGAGTCAACTCACTCATATTGCTCACTTGCTCACTGTTCATTGCTCAGTTGCTCACTTGCTCACTGTTCATTGCTCAGTTGCTCATTGCTCAGTGAATTACCAAGCCAATGATTATGATTAGATTATGTTTCATAATTAATTTTCAAACTTACCGATATTTTTACATTTTAATTTGTGGCAAAACTTTTGCTCCCTTCATTGGGCATTTAAAAATAGTAAAACGAAATCCTTCATGGATAATTGAATTCCATCCATAATATTCCATTTTTGGTTTAAATTCTGTACTTATTGAATGAGAACAAAATGTGCAAAAAAGAGTAACTAAGCACAAATGAACAAGGGAGCAAGTGAACAAGTGAACAAAAATGAACAAGTGAACAAAAATGAGCAAAAATGAGCAAGTGAACAAAAATGAGCAAGTGAACAAAAAAGAACAAAAAGGAAGGAACCAGTTCGCTCACTCAGTTGAGTGAACAACTCTTTTTTGTTCACTCACTCATGAGCAACCCAACACTACTTTTTGGGTGGTCGTCGTCACTTGATCCTGACAATTGGTCACAGTTGGACGATCCGACCCTAAAAACTCTAAAGTGGTGAAAAAGTTAAAAAATAGTGAAAAAGTGGAAAAATCAAAAAGTAGTGGAAAAGTAACAATCAATAAAAACAGTGGAAAAAGTCCCAAAATAGACCAAAAATTAAAAATAATAAAAACAACAATATTGAAACAATAAAAAGTGCAAAAAAATTTATAAAAACAACAACAACAATAAATCCAACAAATCAACGAGTAAAAGAGACAAAAGATAAAGAAGACAAGGAAGGCGTGAAGGCGTAGTGAAGGAGTCGAAGGAGAAAGGAGAAAGGAGAAGGAGACGGCACTATTGTTAGGCAAAAGGTAGGGTCCTATATATATATAGGTATAGATAATTACCACCACCACCACCAAAATTGGTGGCATCCTGAATAACAACAACAACACACCGGTGAGCGAACATCCAAGTGTTCCTAAATAATAACCAACTAAATTTCAACACAAAAAAAAGTGATAATAATTAATAATAATAAGCCATTCCCCTTCACTCATACGCACACACACACACACACACTATTACGTTAGCTTTGAATTTTTAAATTTTAAGCGCGTTCTCAGTGTCCCTGTTGTTGTTGTGGCGGTGCACGCGCGTGTGTGTATATAAAGAATAGTGAAGAAGAGCGGATTGTGCAACAACAAAAAGCAAAGAGATCAAAAACTTAAATTTTCTAAAAAAAAAAAAACATATCTATAAATAGTTGTTGATTTACTTTTACTAAAATAATTTAATATATACTAATACTATTTAACTAAGAATCAATAAGAATAACCAACGAAAGGAAGAAGAAGAAGAAGACGAAGAAGAAGAAAGGATTTTTTGTTTAGAGAGAGAATAAAAAGCTGAATTAGAACATTTGTATAATTTTGCAAATGAAATTAAATTCAAATCAAATCAAATCCCACCCCTTAATAATATTGCGCATTCTATTGGACTGTACACATATACGTGTATGTATATGTGCATGCGCATGTAGATTATGTTGCGCATATTCATTTATGCACATCATATCTCCCTCTGCCAGCACAATCGACACCAAATTTATACAGCATTAGGGTCAAACAAAATTTATTAAATTTTTTTTTTATAGGTTACGGAGACATCTCCGACCCTATAAAGTATATATATTCTTGATCAGGATCACCTCCTGAGTTGATATGAGCATGTCCGTCTGTCCGTCTGTCTGTCCGTTTCTACGCGAACTAGTCTCTCAGTTTTGAAGCTATCGTCTTGAAACTTTGCACACACCCTTCTTTCCTTTGCACGCAGTATATAAGTCGGAACGGCCCGGATCGGCCGACTATATCCTATAGCTGCCATATAACTGATTGATCGGAAATGGTATAACTTTGGTGTTTTTAGAGTTAGAGAGTTCAAATTTGACATGAGAGCTATTTTTGGCAAAACATTACGTCATGCCAAGATTCATAAGGATCGGCCGACTATTTCCCATAGCTGCCATATAACTGAACGATCGGAAATGGTATTTGGTAGAAATATCAACTTTCGTATTTTTGAAGATAGAAGTTGGGGACTTTTTTATACCCTTGCAGAGGGTATTATAATTTTGGTCAAAAGTGTGCAACGCAGTGAAGGAGACATCTCCGACCCTATAAAGTATATATATTCTTGATCAGGATCACCTCCTGAGTTGATATGAGCATGTCCGTCTGTCCGTCTGTCCGTCTGTCTGTCCGTCTGTCTGTTTCTACGCGAACTAGTCTCTCAGTTTTAAAGCTATCGTCTTGAAACTTTGCACACACCCTTCTTTCCTTTGCACGCAGTATATAAGTCGAAACGGCCCGGATCGGCCGACTATATCCTATAGCTGCCATATAACTGATTGATCGGAAATGGTATAACTTTGGTGTTTTTAGAGTTAGAGAGTTCAAATTTGACACGAGAGCTATCTTTGGCAAACTATTACGACGTGCCAAATTTCATAAGGATCGGCCGACTATATCCTATAGCTGCCATATAACTGAACGATCGGAAATGACCCAACTTTCGTGTTTTTGAAGATAGAAAGCTGAAACTTAATACAGATTATATTTTTGGCCAGTTGATCCAACCTACCAAATTTCATTAGGATAGGCCGACTATATTCTATAGCTGCCATATAACTGAACGATCGGAAATGACCCAACTTTTGTGTTTTTGAAGATAGAAGTTTGGGACATTTTTAGGTTTGGTTTTTGTATTATAATAAATTGGGTTATATTCCCAATTATCCCATCATATTCTCATAAGGATCGGCCAACTATATCCGATGTTTGCGATATATATCCGGTTTTAACTGCAAGGGTATATCAACTTCGGCTCCGCCCGAAGTTAGCTTCTCTTTCTTGTTTTCTCTCATTTCATTTCTTTCTTGTATATATATATATATTTCTTATATTTCTTAAATTCTTCATAGAAAACTTTTTAAATTATATCACATCATGAGTAAAAATCATGCAAATAATAAAAATAATAAAAAAGGCAATCAGCCAAAAAATAAGAAACAACTACCCTTATCATTGACACCAGCGTCGGTATTGTCTGCTAAACTTCAACATTATAAGGCAGCAGACATCCATGCCGTTGCTGACGTCAACGATAATGATGATGATAATAATAAAAATAATAGCAACAAAAATAATAATAACAAGAAAGGAAAGCTAACTTCGGGCGGAGCCGAAGTTTATATACCCTTGCAGTTAAAACCGGATATATATCGCAAACATCGGATATAGTTGGCCGATCCTTATGGGAATAGGAATATATAATCCAATTTATTACAATACAAAATCTAAAAAAAGTCCCAAACTTCTATCTTTAAAAATACGAAAGTTGATATTTCTACCAAATACCATTTCCGATCGTTCAGTTATATGGCAGCTATGGGATATAGTCGGCCGATCCTAATGAACTCTAAAAACACCAAAGTTATACCATTTCCGATCAATCAGTTATATGGCAGCTATAGGATATAGTCGGCCGATCCGCTATTCCACTATTCCACTATTACAAACAATACCAACACCACCACTAATTTTACAAACACAAATATTAACAATAATAATAATTATGTTAATCCATCAACATCAACACCATTATTATTACAACAACAAACACCAATTGATATTGTAAATAATCCAATTCAATATCAATATCTCATAATACAACAACATGATGAACAACAAAATCAACAAAATCAATTATTTTTATTGACCACAACATCTGCATCATCAAATATACCAACATCAGAATTAATAACAACATCATCAACAATAATGGCAACGACGACGACAACGGCTACGACAACGACAACGACAACGACGTCATCGGCAATGACAACGTTAATGGCACCACCATCCATGCCATTATCACGTTCACAGCCACCGTCACCGTCACCGTCACAGTCGCCGTCACCGTCATTGTCAATATCGACATCACCATCATTGGAACAATTATTAACATTGTCACCATCACCGCCGCCACAGCAATGGCAGCAACAATATATACAATATAAAAAACAGCAACTAGATCAACAGCAACAACAACATCGACAACAATGGTGTTATTATCAACAAAATCAACAAGAACAGCCACAATTGTTGCAACAGCAACAACAGCAGCAACAACAACAAATTTGGTGGCAACATCATCAAAATCAACAGCAACAGCAACAGCAACCGCTGCCGCTGTCGATGCCGATATCACCACCACCCCCGCCACCACCACCATTGGCACCATTAACAACAGACACAGCAACAATAACAAATCAACAACATTTACAATTGTTGCAACTCCAGCAACAGCAACAGCAACAACAACAACAACAAGCTAATCAGCTTATATTATCTCATCCCCAACACCAACCATCATTCATTTATATGAATGAACCAAATCATCCCCAACAACATATCATATCACAAATGCAACATCAACAACAACACGTCAACGACAGCAGCAGCAGCAGCAGCAGCTGCGTCAACGACAGCAGCAGCAACAACAACAACAACAACTGCAAAATCATACAACACAAAATGATACTAATCCAAATGACAAGATTAATATTAAAAATAACAATAACAATACTAATATTAATAGCAATAAAAGAGATAGCATAAAAAGCATATTTTCACCAAACTCTTCAGTTTCCGATTCGGAAACAAATGAATATGATAATAATAATATTAAGAAGAAGCAAAAACAAAAACAAAAATCAGTTCATAATACAGAAACCAATGATATGGCTGCCCAATTAATGGACATATTGGATGTAGATCAATTGGGTGGCTTGCTCGATGAGCTGCACCAATTGAGAACTGAAAATACAATATTGAAAAGCCAATTAAATGAAAATGATAATAATGATAATATCAATAATGATAATATACATAAATCAATTATAACATCCAACATGCCCATTATTAGGAAACGTATACATAATAAATCAAATGATTCAGATGAGGACTTTCCTCAGTTAATAAAAAAATCAAAAATAAAAACGCCATCGTCACCGCCACCGTTGTTGCAACAATCGTCGTCGGCATTGGATCGTCACCAACATCGACATCAATCAATCGCCAAAAATTACTATCGTGATTTGGTGATGGATGATCCAAGGCACCTTATATACAACACATGCCAATAACCCTATTCCCCTGTAAATAGCCCCCTCCCCCACATTAATGTAAATACTCCCCCTAGCTGTAAGACATAAAAACTGAATCTAAACTGCCACCAGGTTTTTCTTTTTTCCCTCGCAATCTACTTCATAATAAACACTAGTCAACTGAACATCAACATGATATTAAAAATAAAAACATTACACAAACTATAATCTTTAAAACCCGGATAAGCAACAAGCGCAGGGCAATAAACACTTGTAAACCTAATCATAATAATCCTAAGAACTTGTCAACCTTAGAATTAACCTCATAGAGTATAAGTAAGAAACTCTGTAACAAATCTGTGACAATAAAAATTAAAATTAAAATTAAAACTTTGGTATAAGTGGAAGTGAAGTGAATTTTGAAGTAATAATGCCGCCGAAAACCAGTGGAAAGGCAGCCAAGAAGGCTGGCAAAGCTCAGAAAAATATAACCAAGAACGATAAGAAGAAGAAGCGCAAGAGGAAGGAAAGCTCTGCCATCTACATCTACAAGGTTCTGAAGCAGGTCCACCCAGACACTGGAATTTCGTCTAAAGCTATGAGTATAATGAACAGCTTCGTGAACGATATCTTTGAGCGTATTGCTGCTGAGGCATCGCGTCTGGCGCATTACAACAAGCGCTCGACCATCACCAGTCGGGAAACCCAAACGGCTGTTCGCCTTCTCCTGCCTGGAGAGTTGGCCAAGCACGCCGTCAGTGAAGGAACCAAGGCTGTCACCAAGTATACAAGCTCCAAGTAGATTTCTCGCTTGATGGGCAGAATGATCGAAAAAAGGCCCTTTTCAGGGCCACAACATTATTTCATCAAAGACACCCATTTTTCAATAAAAGTAAATAAATTAATTGTTCGAAATCGTTTTTGTAAGAAACTGAAATTTAATTTATGTTGTTTTAGTATTAATATACTATATTATATTCTGATAATAAATAGCCAATTCGCGATCGCTATTTTAAATCCAATTAGGATGGATGGAATTTATATTTATACTGTATTAGCATTTATATAATATATTATATTCTTATATTAATACAATTTTCAAAATTACGATTGCTATTTTGAATCCAATTAGGATTAAGATACTCTTCTAAAATGTCAAGCTAAGCAAAATTGATATTTTTTCTCTTTAAAAAATGTATTGTAGCCCTGAAAAGGGCTTGTTTAATGTAATTTTAGATATCGAAATCTAAAATTGCGATTGCGAAACTGTACAATTATAATGCACATTATCACAATTTATTTTTTCGCTGCCGTGGTCTTAGCTTTCGGCTTCTTTGCGGTAGTAGGAGCTGGTGCTTTCTTTACCGTCTTCTTGGGCTTAGCGGATGCAGCTGGTTTAGCCTTTGGGGCTTTAGCTGCCTTTGGTTTCGCCGATGATGGCTTCACTTTTGTTGCTACTGTTTTAGCCTTAACGGTACCAGACTTCTTAGCGTCCTTTGCCTTGGCCTTCTCGGTTTTCTTCTTTTCAGCTGTCTTCTTGGTAGCCACGGCTTTTTTAGTTTTCGGCTTCTTGTCGGCAGCTCCCGCGGCCTTCTTAGTGGTGGCTCCGGTCTTCTTGGTCGATACCTTCTTGCTTTTAGTTTTTTTCTCAACAGAAGAAGGCTTCGGCTTGGGCTCCTTTTTGGCTGAAGCCGATAATTTAAAGGAACCAGAAGCACCCTTTCCCTTCGTCTGGATCAGCTTACCATTGGCCACAGCAGACTTCAGGTACTTCTTGATGAAAGGAGCCAGTTTCTGAGCATCGCACTTGTATGTGGCAGTGATGTACTTCTTGATTGCTAGAAGCGAGGAGCCCCCACACTCCTTCAAATTCTTAATTGAAGCGTCTACCATTTGTTGAGTTGGCGGATGCGATGGTGGTGCTGCGGTCTTCTTCGCTTTTGTGGCAGCAGATCCAGTTGCCTTTTTGGCTGCTACTTTCTTCTCAGCCGGCGCCGGTGGAGCTGCCACAGGAGACGCGGATGTAGCTACTGCTGAATCAGACATTCTTTAAATTTTTATTCACAAAAATAAACTTTTTTTATGCAAAAAATAGCCCGCATCCAAAGTCCCTTGTTCGGATGAGAATCGAGGAGGAGAGCAGTTTGACTATGTGTTTGGCACAGTTCATTTGTGTTACAAATGTTTTTTCAAAGGGTGTAATTGTTTTTCATTATTTTGTTCTTATGATAATAAAATTAATGTTTGTTTTAATTGCGTTTGAATCTTAAATATTCAAAATTTGAGATAAACCTTTCTCAGTTGCCGTATATAGATGCGATACTTTTTTTGGGTACCCGAAAGTGCACGTTTATGTTAATATCTTAAATATTTTAATATCTAAAAATATAAAATTGTTGTATTTTTTGTTCATTTACTACTGAAAGTCTTAAATTGAACTTTCAACTACCAGCTATGCAAAACGTAATTATATTTTTATGAAGTATTCATACTTAAATATAGCTTTTAAAATGACCCTTTCCTGGATAAAATATGAACTTTCATTTGACATTAAGAAACTGTTTTCGTACTAAAAAATATTCTTTTTCTAAAATAATATAAATTAAAATGTTTAATATTTGAATAAATCTTATCTATTTCCCATTCTGCATATCTTACAAATTCTAAATTCATTTTCGTCTCAAAAATGGATTGTATATTTTCCACTGGTAGCTCGAAGGTATACGTTGAGGCTAGTAATTTATATTCTGAATGTGTTCATATAACCAATAAACTTTTCTTACTTAACTTTTAGTTACCATATTAAAACGCAAAAAATAAACTACAATTTGTTCTTGGGACTAATGAATTTCATTTGACAATATTGTTTAGGTGAGGGGCCGTCGTGCCGCTCAGCTGAAGAGCGCATCCGCGCTGAAGAGCGCACCCGCGCTAAAGAGCGCACCCGCGCTGAAGAGCGCATCCACACTCGCCCCTCTGTGCCCTCTTTCTCGCTCGTTGGTTGTCGTCGATCGTCTCTTTTTGTACTAGTTTTTAAGTCAATCTCATGTAAGCAGCCGAATAAAGCTGACCGCGTTATACCATCCGAAAGACGCCCCCGACTTCTTATTTCAACATTCTAATTTTTTCTGGAATCTTTTTGCGGAACCACGCCCCCTACACATTTTGGTCCTTCGAGCCGGATAATTACTGGATTTTCTTCTGCCAGCAGTTCTCGGCATTGTTCCGCCAAAAGATAAGTACATTTTTCCGTCCCCATCTCTCTGCCGGTCTTCAGCAGTGATCCGAACATTAAATTTCGTTCACACTGCTGCAAGATTGTTTTTCCCTCCGTGTCAACTCCAAGTCCGAGTTTTCCGACACAACGGCAGGTTGAGATTTTCTAATAATTTATAATAATCTTAAAATTCGGCAAATTTTTCTATCCGTCTCCGTTTTGTGTGCTGCCCATATTCCTCGCCGTTTTCGGCCTCTCCGTTATCCATTCGCTTGCCAACTGTCGAGGCATATGTGCATCCGCATACATACATACGCACATACATATTTTTTTGGTGCAATTAATCCGCGAAAAATTCGCAAGTGAACAGTGAAATTGTGTGGTGACAAAAAGAAGGCATAATTAATATTGGCCACCGGTGTGAATTTGTTCCGGAATTTCCAAATTCACCGAACAGTCCGCCGCTGTCGTAATATTTGTTTTTATCTTCCTCAATCAGTGTCATTTTTTACACCACATAACTTTTCTGTTCCCCCAATTATACAGTCCACTTATCAAAGCTCTACTGTGCCAACATATGCCCACATGCCCTTACATATATCCGTACCTGCATGCATGTCCATATATTTTCTGCCTTCAATTCCAGGAAATATATAACCGATAAAATTTAACATATACAGTCCACTTATCGAAGCTCTACTGTACCATCATATGCCCCACATGCCCTTGCCCTACTTGCATGCATGTCCATATAATTTCCAAATATTTTCTGCCTCCAATTTCAGGATCGAACTACCGAACTGAGCGGACGTGCTTTGTCCGAGCTCCGGTAAAACTTCACTTCGCTTATATTATCGCCAATATAAGCGAAAAGACACTGAAATACAATTTATTAAAAGCGACAGACAAGCTTTTTTTTTTATAACAGTTGTAATGTGCTAAACCAAAACTAGTGCATTGTTGAAAAAAAAAATACGTACCACGCAATGAGCTCATTGAGCAACGACCAAAAGAACGAGCGTAGAAGTTCAGTGAACCAAAGAAACGGCTTCTACTCTTACTTTTCAACCCGCGATACCGAAGTGGAAAAATCGGCGCTTAAAAGCAACCCGCTGTTATGTTATAAATAATAATTATTAATATTTTTACTTGTTACATATATAGTATAGAGTATTTCTATAGTAGAGAGTAGAGAGTATAGAGTATAGTTTTTAGGATATAGTATAGTAATGGATATAGAGTATTTCATTTTATAGTTTGGCAACATAGACTAGACCTTGATTTGGGTCAATAGAGTTATTTTTACGATTGTAGAATATGAGTTTATCGTTAGCATCATATATGATTTTATGTATGTTTTTGAGATGATTATAATGATTGGGGGTTAGTAATTGTAATGGGTAATTATAAGGTATGGGATATTGTTAGTTGTTATATATTTTTCCAATATATTAATTGCTTTAATATCGATTGGTTTGATTTTGGTACGGTGATATAATTTTATATTGCTTATCTTTTTATGTTTTGGTTCATTGTTGTCATTATTATTATTGTCATTATCATTATTATTGTATTTTGTTATAATTGTACGAATAATTTTACGTTCAAGACGTCTGATCTTTTCCATTTGTTTCGAGGCAATGCTCATCCAAGCTGGATGGCCATATAATAATAGGGGTTGTAGTAATTTTTTGTATGCCATTATTGTAATTTTATTTTTATAATCTGTAGATTTTAGCAATTGGAAGATGATTTTTAATTCTTTAATTTTACCTTTGACGGTATTTAGTAGATGATTAATATGCTCATTAAAATTGAGCTGAGTGTCATAGGTGATGCCTAAATATCTAATTTGGGTTCTATTCTCCAATAATACGTTATGATTAATATAAATTTTTGGTATAAAATGTTTGGCATTTTTGTAAATGTGTTTTATATTAGGACCTTTGAGGATTATGCTATTACATTTGTTAGGATTGATTTTAAGTTTCCATAATTGAAAATAATATGATAATTGATCTAGATGTGAGTTTATTGCGTTTTGTGCATGTGCCATTGAGGCATTTGAGCATAGTATAAGTATGTCATCGGCATATAATAGCTGTAATAGCTGAGTGGTACGGGTATTGGTATATTCGGGTATATCGGCTAGATATAAATTGAATAGAGTTGGGGCTAATAGAGAACCCTGCGGCACCCCGGCTGTCACATGCCTCACGATCGAACATTCATTCGTATCCGTAGAGGATACGAAGAATGTCCGATCGGTGAGGTAACAGCATATGAGACTGACCAATGATGGATCAAAATTGTAACCTATACTTAATTTATATAGGATACCCTTGATCCAGACTGTATCGAAAGCCTTTTCAAAGTCCAGACCGCATGCGATGGACGCCTTGCGGTTATATATGCCGTCGTATATGAAATTATTGGCCGCTAAGAGTGCATGATTGGTGCTAGTGAATTTACGGAAACCATATTGATTGTTTTTTAATATATTATTATTGTCGATATGTTGATTAATGCGTTTTAATATTATTGCCTCGTATAGCATTGCCAATGCTGATAGTATGGCAATGGGACGGTAACTCTTTAATTGGGTCGGATTCGTTCTGGGCTTGAGAATGGGTATGATTTTTATATTTTTCCAACTGGTTGGAAAATATGAATTGTTTGTACAGTGATTGAAAATTTTTGTTATATAATTTAATACAAATATATTGAGATTTTTTAGCAGGAAATTACTGGTACGATCCGGACCCATTGTTATACCCTTGCAGAGGGTATTATAATTTTGTCCAAAAGTGTGCAACGCAGTGAAGGAGACATCTCCGACCCTATAAAGTATATATATTCTTGATCAGGATCACCTCCTGAGTTGATATGAGCATGTCCGTCTGTCCGTCTGTCCGTCTGTCTGTCTGTCCGTCTGTCTGTTTCTACGCGAACTAGTCTCTCAGTTTTAAAGCTATCGTCTTGAAACTTTGCACACACCCTTCTTTCCTTTGCACGCAGTATATAAGTCGGAACGGCCCGGATCGGCCGACTATATCCTATAGCTGCCATATAACTGATTGATCGGAAATGGTATAACTTTGTTTATGTATTTGTTCAAAATGCCATGCTAATGCATTAATTTTGTCAAATTCATTAGTTAATATTAATTTATTTATATTATTATTATTTATATTATTATTATTTATATTATTATTATTTGTAATATTATTATTTGTATTATTATTAAATGGTATATCAATATTATTGGCTTGTTCATTAGTTAGTGTCATATTTGATGGTAATGAGGCTTAAATTGTTAATTTTTAATTTATCTAATTTATTGAATATTATCTTATCGTTTTGCTTTTGTATTATATTTTCAATTTGTGTATTGAGATCTTTGATTATACGCTTAATCAATTGTATTCGATGGTTTTTTGTCGATTAGTTCGTCAATTAGGTTTTTATGTCGATAGACGTATCGTCTCATTAGATTGCGTTTATTTATTAAATTTTCCAATTTCTGATTAGGTTTAATATATTTATTTGGTTTATATTGATTTAATTTAATTTTTAATTTAGGTATTACTTTGTCCGTTTCAGTTGCCATTTGTATAGCGTTAGTTATATTATTAATATGTTGATCAATTTCATTATTATTTATATTTCTATTATTTATATTATTAATATTTAATTTATTGATATTATGAAGGATTAATTTATTATATTTAATTGTATTAATTTTATTATATTGATATATTACTTTATTATTATTATTATACCCTTGCAGAGGGTATTATAATTTTGTCCAAAAGTGTGCAACGCAGTGAAGGAGACATCTCCGACCCTATAAAGTATATATATTCTTGATCAGGATCACCTCCTGAGTTGATATGAGCATGTCCGTCTGTCCGTCTGTCTGTCTGTCTGTTTCTACGCGAACTAGTCTCTCAGTTTTAAAGCTATCGACTTGAAACTTTGCACACACCCTTCTTTCCTTTGCACGCAGTATATAAGTCGGAACGGCCCGGATCGGCCGACTATATCCTATAGCTGCCATATAACTGATTGATCGGAAATGGTATAACTTCGGTGTTTTTAGAGTTAGAGAGTTCAAATTTGATATGAGAGCTATTTTTGGCAAAATAATATGACATGCCAAATTTCATAAGGATCGGCCGACTATATCCTATAGCTGCCATATAACTGAACGATCGGAAATGACCCAACTTTGGTACACATTCTATTTTTGGTCAGTTAATCCGACCTACAAAGTTTCATTAGGATCGGTTGACTATATCTTATAGCTGACATATAACTGAACGATCGGAAATGGTATTTGGTAGAAATATTAAATTTCGTATTTTTGAAGATAGAAGCTTGGGACTTTTTTTTAGATTTTTTATTGTAATTAATTGGTTTTATTATGATGTAATCATAAGGATCGGCCAACTATATCCGATGTTTGCGATATATATCTGGTTTTAGCTGCAAGGGTATATCAACTTCGGCTCCGCCCGAAGTTAGCTTTGCTTTCTTGTTGTTGTTATTATTATTGTTTGCGATTAAATTATGATTATTAAGTTGTAATTGAATTTGGATGGCGAGATGATCCGATGGGAATTCATCGATTGTCTTGCATCCGTTATTAATTGTATTAATATCGATTTTGGTCGTTAAGGTTGTTATAAATAGATCAATGGATGAGCTCATCCTTTGCCTGATTGTATGCCTTGTTGGCCGATCGGACGGAACAATTATAAGATCTGGATTATCTAGAATCCATTTATATAAGGTTCGACCGTTGGTGTTGATATGCATGGGATCTCTATCGGGTAGATTCCAGCTGGGATGTTTAGAATTTATATCACCGCCAATGATGATATTATCGGTATTTGGTATTTGCCTTAGTGTATCCATAAGTGTATTAAAATCATTAATATCAATTGGATCTCTTGGCCTATTATAAATGCTAGCTATTATTATATTTTGATTATTATTTTGATTATTATTCTTTTGATTATGGTTATTGTTTTGTTTATATTTGATTTTTATAGCTAAAACTTCTAAATGTTTTAGTGGTTTAATATTTATTATTTCATAATTTATATTTTTCCTTATACAAATGGCAACTGTTGATTTATATTTATTTTTATTTATATTGTTATTGTTATTGTTATTGTTATTATTTAAATTTGGTCGTATGGCATTTGTTGTTTGATATATTATATTATGGGTTTTTGAATTGATTATGATATTGGGATTTAAATGATGTTCGGCTATTGCAATTACATGTGGATTATGTTTGGCTAAGAAATTTACAAATTCGGTACGTTTACGAATTGTGTAAATACCGTTAACATTAAGGGCCATGATTTTTAATTTCATATTGACATATTATATATAAATTCAAGTAATAATTGTCCTTTGTCATTTGTCGTTAATTGTTTATTATTGTATTTAATTGTTAAATTGCGCATCAATGTGATGCACGAGTTTAAGTCTTTGCCGTATAATTCACGAATATCATCATTGATACGTTTGAAATTAACTGCAATTGTATTATTATTATTTATATTATTATGTTGTTGTTTTTGTTGATTATTATTTATATTATTTATATTATTATGTTGTTGTTGTTGTTGATTAATATTAATATTATTTTTGTTAGGTTTTGTTATTGTTAATGGTATTATTGATGATGGTGATGATGATGATTGCTGTTGTTGCTGCTTAAATAATGAGCAAACGGTATATTAGATTGTATATTTGCATAATGTTTAATGGTACGATTTATTTTGCTATTATTTATATTTTTAGCCTCTTTTAATTCTTTAGCTTTTTGCCTTTTGATGATTAGTTGTTGCCTTATTGGGCAAATTCTGGCATTGGCCGTATGATTACCTTTGCAATTGATACAGACTATCAATTGTTTGGTCAATTGCATTTGCTCAGCATTGTTGTTATCATTAGAATTTAAATTTAATTGAATTTTACATTCGCCAGGTAGATGCTCATCGGCACATTTAACACATCTGTATGCCATGTTGCAATTGGCGGCCACATGTGTAAAACGTTGGCATTTATGGCATTGTAGTATATCTTTGGGATTTGGTTTAAATTGTTCAATGCTGATGCGGCAATTGAGCAAACAATTGATATTTACAATTTGCTGGATATCAATTGTTTTGGCCACTTGAAGTTGCCATAAATTATTCTTATATTCAACCAATTTGGTAATATTTATATTGTTAATTTTTTGTTTTAAAGCCATCGTTATGTCATCTGCATTATAGATGTTAGATGGTAATTTTTTAATTATCAGATTATAGGGTTTGAGATGTTTTGGGGTAAATGTGAAATGTTTAATATTATTAGTTTTTAACATATTAATTATTAAATCAGAATCGTTAAATGTATTTGTTTGTATATTTATGATATTTTTATTAATCATATTTAGTAGGAAATTGTTATGTTTCAATTTGTTTGCTATTTGTGTATTGAGAATTTTTAAATTTTGATTATAGCTTACTATTATTGGTGGTTTAATATTTTTCCTATTTATATTTACAGCAGCTGTTGCTGTTGTTGGAGTTGTTGCTGTTGTTACTGTTTTAGCAGCTATGGCAGGTATTGTTGTTGTTGTAGATGAATTATTTTTCTTATTCTTAATATTATTATTATTAATGTTAGTGTTGAGATTAGTATTATTTTTAGATTTTTTATTATTATTCTTTTTATTTTGTTTAGATTTAGCAGATTTGGATGATGCTGCTGCTGCTGCTGCTGTTGATGTTGATGGGCCCATTGCCAAATCAATTCCCCCATCATCATCAACATCAGCATCAGTTTTATCATTGTTGTCATCGTCGCCAATGCCAACGCCGAGTGCATTATTACTGCAGGAGCTATCATTTATATTTAAATCATCATCGGCAACGTCATCATCATCATCATCCTCAACAACATCCATCACCAAATCACGGTAATAATTATTGGTGATTGATTGATGACGATGATGATGCTGCTGCTGGTGCTGCTGTCGCTGTTGCTGTCGATGACGACCCAACGGCGACAACGACGATGACGATGGCGGTGGCGGCGATGGCGTTTTTATTTTTGATTTTTTTATTAACTGAGGAAAGTCCTCATCTGAATCATTTGAATTATTATGTATACGTTTCCTAATAATGGGCATGTTGGATGTTATAATTGATTTATGTATATTATCATTATTGATATTATCATTATTATCATTTTCATTTAATTGGCTTTTCAATATTGTATTTTCAGTTCTCAATTGGTGCAGCTCATCGAGCAAGCCACCCAATTGATCTACATCCAATATGTCCATTAATTGGGCAGCCATATCATTGGTTTCTGTATTATGAACTGATTTTTGTTTTTGTTTTTGCTTCTTCTTAATATTATTATTATCATATTCATTTGTTTCCGAATCGGAAACTGAAGAGTTTGGTGAAAATATGCTTTTTATGCTATCTCTTTTATTGCTATTAATATTAGTATTGTTATTGTTATTTTTAATATTAATCTTGTCATTTGGATTAGTATCATTTTGTGTTGTATGATTTTGCAGTTGTTGTTGTTGTTGTTGCTGCTGCTGTCGTTGACGCAGCTGCTGCTGCTGTTGCATTTGTAATTGAATGGATGTTCGGTGGATGTTTTCGTTGCGAACATACCAAGGTGCCCCTGTGATAGTTCTCAAGATTTTTGATTGTGCGCGCTGTATGATGTCTATGTTGCTGCTGCTCGCGTTCCCCCACAGCTGGGAGCCATACGTCCAGATTGGTTTTAGGACTGAATTGTACAGTAGTAACTTGTAGTCCAGGCACAGTGGCGATCGTGAGTTTATGATCCAGTAGAGGCTGCTGGCTTTCAGTTTTAGATGCATCTTTTTGCATTCCATGTGCTTACGCCAGGTAAGTCGTCTATCAAGGTGAACGCCAAGGTACGTTATGTCGTTAGCTTGAGGGATCTGCATACCGTTTAGTAAAAGCGGAGGGCATGTTTGTCTATTAAGAGTAAACGTTATATGTTTACACTTTTGTTCGTTTATTTTAATGCGCCAGTCGGACAGCCACCTTTCCACTATTGTGAGATGATTAGCCAGTTGGGTTGTTGCCTGCGTTGGGCATCTGGAGCGACTAAGGATAGCGGTATCATCGGCGAACGTTGACGTTGTTAGTTGTGCGCTCGTAGGAATATCCGCAGTATACAAAACATATAGACACGGCCCGAGTGCGCTTCCCTGTGGAACTCCAGCTTCGATGGTGTAGTCGCCCGAAGTAGCTGCGTTGCATCTCACTGAGAATACCCTATTGAAGAGGTATGATTCCAGTAGCTTGTGGGTGTATGTTGGCAAATACGTTTTAATTTTGTGCATGAGTCCGATGAGCCAAACTCGGTCGAAAGCTTGAGATACGTCGAGGAAAATAGCGCTGCAGTATTCTCGTTGTTCGAAGGCTGAGCGTATTTCGGATGTTAATCTGTTCACTTGTTCGATGGTTCCATGGTTTCTTCGAAAGCCAAATTGGTGTGCCGGGATGATATTGCAAGCTTCCAGATGTGGTATTATGCGAGTTAACAAGCATTTTTCAAACAGTTTAGACAAACAAGATAGAAGGCTTATTGGTCTGTATGATGACGGAATTGTGTGGTCTTTTCCAGGCTTCGGTATCATTATAATAATGGATTTCTTCCACTTTTTTGGGAAATAGCCAAGATTAATGATTCCATTAAATAGTTTGCAGACGACCTCTATAGCGCATTTTGGAAGTTCGATCAGCATCTTTGGGGTCAATAGGTCACCACCGGGAGCCTTTTTTGGTTTTAGCCCTCTTATGACTTTTTCGATTTCGTTCGGCCGGAATGGAGGTGCGGCTGGCTGAGGGGAGGACTCTGGCTGAATTACTGGCAGGAGGAATGAATTTGAGGCTGGGTTTGGCTGGAAGACACTTTGGAGATGTGTGGCGAATGTTTCAGCTCGGTCTTCGTTGCTGCGAGCCCAGCATCCCGAAGAGTTTCTTATCGGGGTGGTCGTTTCAATTGGGGCACTAAGATTTGGGTGGGCCCTCCACAGGGGGTACTTTGTGCTTGTTGGCGAGAGATTCTGGATGTACCTCAGCTGTGCATTTTCTTCCTGTTGGTGAAGAGCCTGGTCGAGTGATCGGGTTGCTTCCTTAAGGCGTTGTTTTGAAGCTGGTGATCTGCTGTTTTGCCAATCACGACGCGTGCGCCTCTTTTCTCGCACGAGCTGTTCGATTTGCTGATTAGATTTGAAGTGTTTGTTTCGGTCTACTTCTTTCCTATGAGGAGTAGAGATTTTAGCTGCCGCAACGAGTACTTCTTCCAGGGCGCTCGTAGTGTAGTCGATGTCCGATTCCATGTTAAAATCCGGGGCGAGTTCTATGTGGGCACTCACGTACTTTTTGTATTTTAGCCAGTTTGTTTTTGTCGTCGTCAGACTGAAGGGGTGTTCGGTTATTTCTGGGCTTTGAAGAAGCGTTAGAAGCACAGGCGAGTGGTCTGATGATAAGTCCGAGACTGCTTTGGCACTTATTAGATTGCGAGGTATGTTTTTTGTCACTGCAAAATCAATAAGGTCTGGGAGCTTTCGTGAGTCTGTTGGCCAGTATGTGGGACTTCCAGGGGAAACGTAGTCCAGTTTATTTTTCACATTTATAATTGCATTGTACAATTGTCTTCCTTTGGGAGTCACTAGACGTGATCCCCAGTGCGTATGTTTGGCGTTGTAGTCTCCTGCGGCTATAAATCGATCCCCAAGTGAATTGTAGAAGTCCATAAATTGTCCTTCCGAGATTGAGAAGCGAGGAGGGCAGTAAACGGCAGCAATTGAAAGGATTCCGTTGCTTGACTGAATTTGTATCGATGTGGCCTGCAAGAAGTTTGTTGCAAACCTTTTGTGAAAATGGTGTTTAATTCGTTCTCTGATTAGAACTCCAGTTCCGCCGTGGGCTTTCCCATCTGGATGATCTGTGCGGTAGATTGTGTAGCCTCTTATATGAAAGTTGTATTTGCTTGTAAGATGCGTTTCCACCAGTAGCATAACGTCAATATGGTTTTCGGTCAAGAATTGTGACAATTCTAGTTTATGCCGTGAGACACCATTGGCGTTCCACATTGATATTCGTAGCGCCTGCATAGATTATTTGGACTGTTGTGCTACGAGCAGCTGTATCACCATGTTCTGGTTTTGAAGAAGCGTTTGCATGGTCGTTTTCATGAATGACATAAGCTCCATCATACTTTGTTGGAGGGTAAGCATCATAGTTTCCGTTTTGCTGTGTGGCTGTTCTGGGGCCTGTTGAGCGCTTTGAGAGTTAGGCTGAATTGGAATTTCCCTTCCAGATCGTAGAGCATCGGCATAGGAGAAGCCGTTGGTGGTGTTTAGTGGACCGAATGAGGATCTCGCAGCTTTGGCGAAGAAGACGTCTGGCGTGGTTTTTGACGAAACGTACGCATTCTGTGGATTTTGGTTGCGCGTTGCGGTCGCTTGACGCATGCGACTCCTTAAATCCTTATACACAATACATCCTCTATAGTTTGCCGTATGGCTGCCTCCGCAGTTTCCACATTTCTTCACGGTACTGTCCTTGTTTGTAGTGCAGCAAGCGGACTTGTGGGCGTCCCCGCAGACTACACAGACAGCCCGAAGTGTGCAGTAAGACCTTGTGTGTCCATACTCTTGACAATTAGTGCATTGCACTGGACCGTTACGTTTATGTGGCTCTTCAACAGTGATTTTCCGATGCAAAAGATATTGCAGGTTGTAGATTGGGTGGACTTCGTTCTTCTTCAGCGACCTGCTTTCAGGCTCGAGCTCGACCTTGAAGAGGGGTTGTGGCTTTTTATCTTTATTTAGAATGTTAATAACATTCTTGGCGGCGAAGCCCTTTTCTTTAAGGGCGGTTTTTATTTCCTCGGCGGTAACATCAGGTTCTATTCCCTTTACTACCACTTGTAGGCCCTTACTGCTTTTCAGCTGGTACGTGTAATAGTTTTTCTGTACAGTGTCCAGATATTTTGACACTATTCGGAAGTGCTCTTCAGTCTTGGTTTGCACCTTTGTTTCATGGATATTCCCTTTGATAAGCGGAACAACATGAAAGTTTTCACCGTTCCCGATCAACGACGCAATTTTGTTGACCAGGGCACTCGAGCTTTTTTCCCTAATATAGATTGGAGGGGGCTTGGGTTTTTTTGCGGTGTCTTGGGCTGGTTGGTTTTCCTCAGCTAGCTTCCTGCAAAGCCATCACAGCAGAGCTCTGGAAGCGCAAATCTGTCTTGAAATCCTGAGCTATTTCACGCACCATCCGCTGGAATGGCAGTTTACGGATCAACAGCTCAGTACTCTTCTGGTAGCGACGGATCTCACGGAGAGCCACAGTTCCGGGGCGATAGCGATGGGGCTTCTTTACTCCTCCGGTGGCTGGCGCACTTTTACGTGCGGCCTTTGTAGCCAGTTGTTTGCGTGGGGCCTTGCCACCAGTCGATTTACGAGCAGTCTGCTTTGTACGAGCCATTTCAATTTCCAAATTCACTGTTCTCTTCGCGCCTCTAATAACACAATAAACGTGCTGCCCGTTTCGCTACCTCTTTATATACCAGAAACGCCGAGGGTTGAAAAGAGGGAGATAGAACGACATGCCATTTCGTCTATTGGGTTTACGAAGAGCGGGAAAAGCATATCGCTCCGAACTCTTCGAATTCTCGTTGAATCGGTATAAAGAGCGGTGGCTCCTTCCGCGTTAAGTTAGCCATACTAAATGACAAGTGCAATGTTTTCAGGTTTGGGTATTTACATTTGCCAATAAGAGTTAGAGCGAGAGCGAGCGTTAGAAATACCGTTAGACTTTGATTCTTAGAATTGAAAGGGTTGTGGTAACAAGTGTATATAAGAAGCGCTTTTTGGTAGTGTTGTGTAAATACTGCTCTTTTAGGTGAACATGTTCACTTGTTCTTTTTTTTCAAAAGAGTCAACTCACTCATATTGCTCACTTGCTCACTGTTCATTGCTCAGTTGCTCATTGCTCAGTGAATTACCAAGCCAATGATTATGATTAGATTATGTTTCATAATTAATTTTCAAACTTACCGATATTTTTACATTTTAATTTGTGGCAAAACTTTTGCTCCCTAATAATTGAATTCCATCCATAATATTCCATTTTTGGTTTAAATTCTGTACTTATTGAATGAGAACAAAATGTGCAAAAAAGAGTAACTAAGCACAAATGAACAAGGGAGCAAGTGAACAAGTGAACAAAAATGAACAAGTGAACAAAAATGAGCAAAAATGAGCAAGTGAACAAAAATGAGCAAGTGAACAAAAAAGAACAAAAAGGAAGGAACCAGTTCGCTCACTCAGTTGAGTGAACAACTCTTTTTTGTTCACTCACTCATGAGCAACCCAACACTAGTGACGATCCAATGCCGACGACGATTGTTGCAACAACGGTGGCGGTGACGATGGCGTTTTTATTTTTGATTTTTTTTATTAACTGAGGAAAGCCCTCATCTGAATCATTTGATTTATTATGTATACGTTTCCTAATAATGGGCATGTTGGATGTTATAATTGATTTATGTATATTATCATTATTGATATTATCATTATTATCATTTTCATTTAATTGGCTTTTCAATATTGTATTTTCAGTTCTCAATTGGTGCAGCTCATCGAGCAAGCCACCCAATTGATCTACATCCAATATGTCCATTAATTGGGCAGCCATATCATTGGTTTCTGTATTATGAACTGATTTTTGTTTTTGTTTTTGCTTCTTCTTAATATTATTATTATCATATTCATTTGTTTCCGAATCGGAAACTGAAGAGTTTGGTGAAAATATGCTTTTTATGCTATCTCTTTTATTGCTATTAATATTAGTATTGTTATTGTTATTATACCCTTGCAGAGGGTATTATAATTTTGTCCAAAAGTGTGCAACGCAGTGAAGGAGACATCTCCGACCCTATAAAGTATATATATTCTTGATCAGGATCACCTCCTGAGTTGATATGAGCATGTCCGTCTGTCCGTCTGTCCGTCTGTCCGTCTGTCTGTCTGTCTGTTTCTACGCGAACTAGTCTCTCAGTTTTAAAGCTATCGACTTGAAACTTTGCACACACCCTTCTTTCCTTTGCACGCAGTATATAAGTCGGAACGGCCCGGATCGGCCGACTATATCCTATAGCTGCCATATAACTGATTGATTGGAAATGGTATAACTTTGGTGTTTTTAGAGTTAGAGAGTTCAAATTTGATATGAGAGCTATTTTTGGCAAAATTATATGACATGCCAAATTTCATAAGGATCGGCCGACTATATCCTATAGCTGCCATATAACTGAACGATCGGAAATGACCCAACTTTCGTGTTTTTGAAGATAGAAAGCTGGAACTTAGTACAGATTTAATTCTTGGTCAGTTGATCCAACCTACCAAATTTCATTAGGATCGGCCGACTATATCCCATAGCTGCCATATAACTGAACGATCGGAAATGGTATTTGGTAGAAATATCAACTTTCGTATTTTTGAAGATAGAAGTTTGGGACTCTTTTTAGATTTTGTATTGTAATAAATTGGATTATATATTCCTATTCCCATAAGGATCGGCCAACTATATCCGATGTTTGCGATATATATCCGGTTTTAACTGCAAGGGTATATAAACTTCGGCTCCGCCCGAAGTTAGCTTTCCTTTCTTGTTATACCCTTGCAGAGGGTATTATAATTTTGGTCAAAAGTGTGCAACGCAGTGAAGGAGACATCTCCGACCCTATAAAGTATATATATTCTTGATCAGGATCACCTCCTGAGTTGATATGAGCATGTCCGTCTGTCCGTCTGTCCGTCTGTCCGTCTGTCTGTCCGTCTGTCTGTTTCTACGCGAACTAGTCTCTCAGTTTTAAAGCTATCGTCTTGAAACTTTGCACACACCCTTCTTTCCTTTGCACGCAGTATATAAGTCGGAACGGCCCGGATCGGCCGACTATATCCTATAGCTGCCATATAACTGATTGATCGGAAATGGTATAACTTTTGTGTTTTTAGAGTTAGAGAGTTCAAATTTGACATGAGAGCTATTTTTGGCAAAACATTACGTCATGCCAAATTTCATAAGGATCGGCCGACTATATCCTATAGCTGCCATATAACTGAACGATCGGAAATGACCCAACTTTCGTGTTTTTGAAGATAGAAAGCTGGAATTTAATACAGATTCTATTTTTAATCAGTTGATCCAACGTACCAAATTTCATTAGGATCGGCCGACTATATCTCATAGCTGCCATATAACTGAACGATCGTAAATGGTATTTGGTAGAAATATCAACTTTCGTATTTTCGAAGATAGAAGTTTGGGACTTTTTTTAGATTTTGTATTGTAATAAATTGGATTATATATTCCTATTCAGATAAGGATCGGCCAACTATATCCGATGTTTGCGATATATATCCGGTTTTAACTGCAAGGGTATATAAACTTCGGCTCCGCCCGAAGTTAGCTTTCCTTTCTTGTTTTTAATATTAATCTTGTCATTTGGATTAGTATCATTTTGTGTTGTATGATTTTGCAGTTGTTGTTGTTGTTGTTGCTGCTGCTGTCGTTGACGCAGCTGCTGCTGCTGCTGCTGCTGCTGCTGCTGTCGTTGATGATGATGCTGCTGCTGCTGCTGCTGTTGTTGCAGCTGCTGCTGCTGGTGTTGTTGTTGATGTTGCATTTGTGATATGATATGTTGTTGGGGATGATTTGGTTCATTCATATAAATGAATGATGGTTGGTGTTGGGGATGAGATAATATAAGCTGATTAGCTTGTTGTTGTTGTTGTTGCTGTTGCTGGAGTTGCAACAATTGTAAATGTTGTTGATTTGTTATTGTTGCTGTTGCTGTTGTTAATGGTGCCAATGGTGGTGGTGGCGGGGGTGGTGGTGTCATCGGCATCGACAGCGGCAGCGGTTGCTTTTGATGATGTTGCCACCAAATTTGTTGTTGTTGCTGCTGTTGTTGCTGTTGCAACAATTGTGGCTGTTCTTGTTGATTTTGTTGATAATAACACCATTGTTGTCGATGTTGTTGTTGCTGTTGATCTAGTTGCTGTTTTTTATATTGTATATATTGTTGCTGCCATTGCTGTGGCGGCGGTGATGGTGACAATGTTAATAATTGTTCCAATGATGGTGATGTCGATATTGACAATGACGGTGACGGCGACTGTGACGGTGACGTTGACGGTGGCTGTGAACGTGATAATGGCATGGATGGTGGTGCCATTAACGTTGTCATTGCCGATGACGTCATTGTCGTTGTCGTTGTCGTAGCCGTTGTCGTCGTCGTTGCCATTATTGTTGATGATGTTGTTATTAATTCTGATGTTGGTATATTTGATGATGCAGATGTTGTGGTCAATAAAAATAATTGATTTTGTTGATTTTGTTGTTCATCATGTTGTTGTATTATGAGATATTGATATTGAATTGGATTATTTACAATATCAATTGGTGTTTGTTGTTGTAATAATAATGGTGTTGATGTTGATGGATTAACATAATTATTATTATTGTTAATATTTGTGTTTGTAAAATTAGTGGTGGTGTTGGTATTGTTTGTAATAGTGGAAGTGAAAGAAGTGGTAAAAGTAGTGGCAGAAGTAGTAGTAGTAATATTATTGATAATTGAATTTTTCTCAATTATATCATCGATATTGATTATATTCGGATAAGAAATATCGGTTATGATGACAGTATTAGCATTATTATTATCGATGCTAGTGTTGTCGTTATTATTATTGTTGTTATTATTATTGTTATTGTTATTGGCCGCAGCAGTGTTTATTGTTGTTGCAGCATATATGGCGGAAGTATCAATGTTGCCCACATCAGTAGTGGTGGTGGTGGTGGTAGTAGTAGCCACAACATTGATAGCAGCAAAGTTGCTGATGGCAGTGGTTGAGATTGAAGTAGGGGTGGTAATGGTGGTAATAGTAGGAGGAGTGGCATTGTCATTGGCAATGACGGCGTCAATGGCGATGGTGGTAGTGTTGCCAATGTCAGTGTCATTATTATTGGTGGTAGTGGCGGTGGTATCAGTGATATAATTATTATCATCATTATTTATATTTGATGAGATTTTAAATTTTCTATCATTATTATTATCTTTATCGTTGTCAATAGTTGTTGGTTTAATTTTATTATTATTATTTTTTGTATTTTTTGTATTAGTATTAGTATTTTTATTATTATTTTTGTTGCTATTATTTTTATTATTATCATCATCATTATCGTTGACGTCAGCAACGGCATGGATGTCTGCTGCCTTATAATGTTGAAGTTTAGCAGACAATACCGATGCTGGTGTCAATGATAAGGGTAGTTGTTTCTTATTTTTTGGCTGATTGCCTTTTTTATTATTTTTATTATTTGCATGATTTTTACTCATGATGTGATATAATTTAAAAAGTTTTCTATGAAGAATTTAAGAAATATAAGAAATATATATATATATACAAGAAAGAAATGAAATGAGAGAAAACAAGAAAGAGAAGCTAACTTCGGGCGGAGCCGAAGTTGATATACCCTTGCAGTTAAAACCGGATATATATCGCAAACATCGGATATAGTTGGCCGATCCTTATGAGAATATGATGGGATAATTGGGAATATAACCCAATTTATTATAATACAAAAACCAAACCTAAAAATGTCCCAAACTTCTATCTTCAAAAACACAAAAGTTGGGTCATTTCCGATCGTTCAGTTATATGGCAGCTATAGAATATAGTCGGCCGATCCTAATGAAATTTGGTAGGTTGGATCAACTGGCCAAAAATATAATCTGTATTAAGTTTCAGCTTTCTATCTTCAAAAACACGAAAGTTGGGTCTTTTCCGATCGTTCAGTTATATGGCAGCTATAGGATATAGTCGGCCGATCCTTATGAAATTTGGCACGTCGTAATAGTTTGCCAAAGATAGCTCTCGTGTCAAATTTGAACTCTCTAACTCTAAAAACACCAAAGTTATACCATTTCCAATCAATCAGTTATATGGCAGCTATAGGATATAGTCGGCCGATCCGGGCCGTTCCGACTTATATACTGCGTGCAAAGGAAAGAAGGGTGTGTGCAAAGTTTCAAGACGATAGCTTCAAAACTGAGAGACTAGTTCGCGTAGAAACGGACAGACAGACGGACAGACGGACATGCTCATATCAACTCAGGAGGTGATCCTGATCAAGAATATATATACTTTATAGGGTCGGAGATGTCTCCGTAACCTATAAAAAAAAAATTTAATAAATTTTGTTTGACCCTAATGCTGTATAAATTTGGTGTCGATTGTGCTGGCAGAGGGAGATATGATGTGCATAAATGAATATGCGCAACATAATCTACATGCGCATGCACATATACATACACGTATATGTGTACAGTCCAATAGAATGCGCAATATTATTAAGGGGTGGGATTTGATTTGATTTGAATTTAATTTCATTTGCAAAATTATACAAATGTTCTAATTCAGCTTTTTATTCTCTCTCTAAACAAAAATCCTTTCTTCTTCTTCGTCTTCTTCTTCTTCTTCCTTTCGTTGGTTATACTTATTGATTCTTAGTTAAATAGTATTAGTATATATTAAATTATTTTAGTAAAAGTAAATCAACAACTATTTATAGATATGTTTTTTTTTTTTTAGAAAATTTAAGTTTTTGATCTCTTTGCTTTTTGTTGTTGCACAATCCGCTCTTCTTCACTATTCTTTATATACACACACGCGCGTGCACCGCCACAACAACAACAGGGACACTGAGAACGCGCTTAAAATTTAAAAATTCAAAGCTAACGTAATAGTGTGTGTGTGTGTGTGTGCGTATGAGTGAAGGGGAATGGCTTATTATTATTAATTATTATCACTTTTTTTTGTGTTGAAATTTAGTTGGTTATTATTTAGGAACACTTGGATGTTCGCTCACCGGTGTGTTGTTGTTGTTATTCAGGATGCCACCAATTTTGGTGGTGGTGGTGGTAATTATCTATACCTATATATATATAGGACCCTACCTTTTGCCTAACAATAGTGCCGTCTCCTTCTCCTTTCTCCTTTCTCCTTCGACTCCTTCACTACGCCTTCACGCCTTCCTTGTCTTCTTTATCTTTTGTCTCTTTTACTCGTTGATTTGTTGGATTTATTGTTGTTGTTGTTTTTATAAATTTTTTTGCACTTTTTATTGTTTCAATATTGTTGTTTTTATTATTTTTAATTTTTGGTCTATTTTGGGACTTTTTCCACTGTTTTTATTGATTGTTACTTTTCCACTACTTTTTGATTTTTCCACTTTTTCACTATTTTTTAACTTTTTCACCACTTTAGAGTTTTTAGGGTCGGATCGTCCAACTGTGACCAATTGTCAGGATCAAGTGACGACGACCACCCAAAAAGTAGTGTTGGGTTGCTCATGAGTGAGTGAACAAAAAAGAGTTGTTCACTCAACTGAGTGAGCGAACTGGTTCCTTCCTTTTTGTTCTTTTTTGTTCACTTGCTCATTTTTGTTCACTTGCTCATTTTTGCTCATTTTTGTTCACTTGTTCATTTTTGTTCACTTGTTCACTTGCTCCCTTGTTCATTTGTGCTTAGTTACTCTTTTTTGCACATTTTGTTCTCATTCAATAAGTACAGAATTTAAACCAAAAATGGAATATTATGGATGGAATTCAATTATCCATGAAGGATTTCGTTTTACTATTTTTAAATGCCCAATGAAGGGAGCAAAAGTTTTGCCACAAATTAAAATGTAAAAATATCGGTAAGTTTGAAAATTAATTATGAAACATAATCTAATCATAATCATTGGCTTGGTAATTCACTGAGCAATGAGCAACTGAGCAATGAACAGTGAGCAAGTGAGCAACTGAGCAATGAACAGTGAGCAAGTGAGCAATATGAGTGAGTTGACTCTTTTGAAAAAAAAGAACAAGTGAACATGTTCACCTAAAAGAGCAGTATTTACACAACACTACCAAAAAGCGCTTCTTATATACACTTGTTACCACAACCCTTTCAATTCTAAGAATCAAAGTCTAACGGTATTTCTAACGCTCGCTCTCGCTCTAACTCTTATTGGCAAATGTAAATACCCAAACCTGAAAACATTGCACTTGTCATTTAGTATGGCTAACTTAACGCGGAAGGAGCCACCGCTCTTTATACCGATTCAACGAGAATTCGAAGAGTTCGGAGCGATATGCTTTTCCCGCTCTTCGTAAACCCAATAGACGAAATGGCATGTCGTTCTATCTCCCTCTTTTCAACCCTCGGCGTTTCTGGTATATAAAGAGGTAGCGAAACGGGCAGCACGTTTATTGTGTTATTAGAGGCGCGAAGAGAACAGTGAATTTGGAAATTGAAATGGCTCGTACAAAGCAGACTGCTCGTAAATCGACTGGTGGCAAGGCCCCACGCAAACAACTGGCTACAAAGGCCGCACGTAAAAGTGCGCCAGCCACCGGAGGAGTAAAGAAGCCCCATCGCTATCGCCCCGGAACTGTGGCTCTCCGTGAGATCCGTCGCTACCAGAAGAGTACTGAGCTGTTGATCCGTAAACTGCCATTCCAGCGGTTGGTGCGTGAAATAGCTCAGGATTTCAAGACAGATTTGCGCTTCCAGAGCTCTGCTGTGATGGCTTTGCAGGAAGCTAGCTGAGGAAAACCAACCAGCCCAAGACACCGCAAAAAAACCCAAGCCCCCTCCAATCTATATTAGGGAAAAAAGCTCGAGTGCCCTGGTCAACAAAATTGCGTCGTTGATCGGGAACGGTGAAAACTTTCATGTTGTTCCGCTTATCAAAGGGAATATCCATGAAACAAAGGTGCAAACCAAGACTGAAGAGCACTTCCGAATAGTGTCAAAATATCTGGACACTGTACAGAAAAACTATTACACGTACCAGCTGAAAAGCAGTAAGGGCCTACAAGTGGTAGTAAAGGGAATAGAACCTGATGTTACCGCCGAGGAAATAAAAACCGCCCTTGAAGAAAAGCCGCCAAGAATGTTATTAACATTCTAAATAAAGATAAAAAGCCACAACCCCTCTTCAAGGTCGAGCTCGAGCCTGAAAGCAGGTCGCTGAAGAAGAACGAAGTCCACCCAATCTACAACCTGCAATATCTTTTGCATCGGAAAATCACTGTTGAAGAGCCACATAAACGTAACGGTCCAGTGCAATGCACTAATTGTCAAGAGTATGGACACACAAGGTCTTACTGCACACTTCGGGCTGTCTGTGTAGTCTGCGGGGACGCCCACAAGTCCGCTTGCTGCACTACAAACAAGGACAGTACCGTGAAGAAATGTGGAAACTGCGGAGGCAGCCATACGGCAAACTATAGAGGATGTATTGTGTATAAGGATTTAAGGAGTCGCATGCGTCAAGCGACCGCAACGCGCAACCAAAATCCACAGAATGCGTACGTTTCGTCAAAAACCACGCCAGACGTCTTCTTCGCCAAAGCTGCGAGATCCTCATTCGGTCCACTAAACACCACCAACGGCTTCTCCTATGCCGATGCTCTACGATCTGGAAGGGAAATTCCAATTCAGCCTAACTCTCAAAGCGCTCAACAGGCCCCAGAACAGCCACACAGCAAAACGGAAACTATGATGCTTACCCTCCAACAAAGTATGATGGAGCTTATGTCATTCATGAAAACGACCATGCAAACGCTTGTTCAAAACCAGAACATGGTGATACAGCTGCTCGTAGCACAACAGTCCAAATAATCTATGCAGGCGCTACGAATATCAATGTGGAACGCCAATGGTGTCTCACGGCATAAACTAGAATTGTCACAATTCTTGACCGAAAACCATATTGACGTTATGCTACTGGTGGAAACGCATCTTACAAGCAAATACAACTTTCATATAAGAGGCTACACAATCTACCGCACAGATCATCCAGATGGGAAAGCCCACGGCGGAACTGGAGTTCTAATCAGAGAACGAATTAAACACCATTTTCACAAAAGGTTTGCAACAAACTTCTTGCAGGCCACATCGATACAAATTCAGTCAAGCAACGGAATCCTTTCAATTGCTGCCGTTTACTGCCCTCCTCGCTTCTCAATCTCGGAAGGACAATTTATGGACTTCTACAATTCACTTGGGGATCGATTTATAGCCGCAGGAGACTACAACGCCAAACATACGCACTGGGGATCACGTCTAGTGACTCCCAAAGGAAGACAATTGTACAATGCAATTATAAATGTGAAAAATAAACTGGACTACGTTTCCCCTGGAAGTCCCACATACTGGCCAACAGACTCACGAAAGCTCCCAGACCTTATTGATTTTGCAGTGACAAAAAACATACCTCGCAATCTAATAAGTGCCAAAGCAGTCTCGGACTTATCATCAGACCACTCGCCTGTGCTTCTAACGCTTCTTCAAAGCCCAGAAATAACCGAACACCCCTTCAGTCTGACGACGACAAAAACAAACTGGCTAAAATACAAAAAGTACGTGAGTGCCCACATAGAACTCGCCCCGGATTTTAACATGGAATCGGACATCGACTACACTACGAGCGCCCTGGAAGAAGTACTCGTTGCGGCAGCTAAAATCTCTACTCCTCATAGGAAAGAAGTAGACGTGCGAGAAAAGAGGCGCACGCGTCGTGATTGGCAAAACAGCAGATCACCAGCTTCAAAACAACGCCTTAAGGAAGCAACCCGATCACTCGACCAGGCTCTTCACCAACAGGAAGAAAATGCACAGCTGAGGTACATCCAGAATCTCTCGCCAACAAGCACAAAGTACCCCCTGTGGAGGGCCCACCCAAATCTTAGTGCCCCAATTGAAACGACCACCCCGATAAGAAACTCTTCGGGATGCTGGGCTCGCAGCAACGAAGACCGAGCTGAAACATTCGCCACACATCTCCAAAGTGTCTTCCAGCCAAACCCAGCCTCAAATTCATTCCTCCTGCCAGTAATTCAGCCAGAGTCCTCCCCTCAGCCAGCCGCACCTCCATTCCGGCCGAACGAAATCGAAAAAGTCATAAGAGGGCTAAAACCAAAAAAGGCTCCCGGTGGTGACCTATTGACCCCAAAGATGCTGATCGAACTTCCAAAATGCGCTATAGAGGTCGTCTGCAAACTATTTAATGGAATCATTAATCTTGGCTATTTCCCAAAAAAGTGGAAGAAATCCATTATTATAATGATACCGAAGCCTGGAAAAGACCACACAATTCCGTCATCATACAGACCAATAAGCCTTCTATCTTGTTTGTCTAAACTGTTTGAAAAATGCTTGTTAACTCGCATAATACCACATCTGGAAGCTTGCAATATCATCCCGGCACACCAATTTGGCTTTCGAAGAAACCATGGAACCATCGAACAAGTGAACAGATTAACATCCGAAATACGCTCAGCCTTCGAACAACGAGAATACTGCAGCGCTATTTTCCTCGACGTATCTCAAGCTTTCGACCGAGTTTGGCTCATCGGACTCATGCACAAAATTAAAACGTATTTGCCAACATACACCCACAAGCTACTGGAATCATACCTCTTCAATAGGGTATTCTCAATGAGATGCAACGCAGCTACTTCGGGCGACTACACCATCGAAGCTGGAGTTCCACAGGGAAGCGCACTCGGGCCGTGTCTATATGTTTTGTATACTGCGGATATTCCTACGAGCGCACAACTAACAACGTCAACGTTCGCCGATGATACCGCTATTCTTAGTCGCTCCAGATGCCCAACGCAGGCAACAACCCAACTGGCTAATCATCTCACAATAGTGGAAAGGTGGCTGTCCGACTGGCGCATTAAAATAAACGAACAAAAGTGTAAACATATAACGTTTACTCTTAATAGACAAACATGCCCTCCGCTTTTACTAAACGGTATGCAGATCCCTCAAGCTAACGACATAACGTACCTTGGCGTTCACCTTGATAGACGACTTACCTGGCGTAAGCACATGGAATGCAAAAAGATGCATCTAAAACTGAAAGCCAGCAGCCTCTACTGGATCATAAACTCACGATCGCCACTGTGCCTGGACTACAAGTTACTACTGTACAATTCAGTCCTAAAACCAATCTGGACGTATGGCTCCCAGCTGTGGGGGAACGCGAGCAGCAGCAACATAGACATCATACAGCGCGCACAATCAAAAATCTTGAGAACTATCACAGGGGCACCTTGGTATGTTCGCAACGAAAACATCCACCGAACATCCATTCAATTACAAATGCAACAGCAGCAGCAGCTGCGTCAACGACAGCAGCAGCAACAACAACAACAACAACTGCAAAATCATACAACACAAAATGATACTAATCCAAATGACAAGATTAATATTAAAAATAACAATAACAATACTAATATTAATAGCAATAAAAGAGATAGCATAAAAAGCATATTTTCACCAAACTCTTCAGTTTCCGATTCGGAAACAAATGAATATGATAATAATAATATTAAGAAGAAGCAAAAACAAAAACAAAAATCAGTTCATAATACAGAAACCAATGATATGGCTGCCCAATTAATGGACATATTGGATGTAGATCAATTGGGTGGCTTGCTCGATGAGCTGCACCAATTGAGAACTGAAAATACAATATTGAAAAGCCAATTAAATGAAAATGATAATAATGATAATATCAATAATGATAATATACATAAATCAATTATAACATCCAACATGCCCATTATTAGGAAACGTATACATAATAATTCAAATGATTCAGATGAGGACTTTCCTCAGTTAATAAAAAAATCAAAAATAAAAACGCCATCGCCGCCACCGCCATCGTCATCGTCGTTGTCGCCGTTGGGTCGTCATCGACAGCAACAGCGACAGCAGCACCAGCAGCAGCATCATCATCGTCATCAATCAATCACCAATAATTATTACCGTGATTTGGTGATGGATGTTGTTGAGGATGATGATGATGATGACGTTGCCGATGATGATTTAAATATAAATGATAGCTCCTGCAGTAATAATGCACTCGGCGTTGGCATTGGCGACGATGACAACAATGATAAAACTGATGCTGATGTTGATGATGATGGGGGAATTGATTTGGCAATGGGCCCATCAACATCAACAGCAGCAGCAGCAGCAGCAGCAGCATCATCCAAATCTGCTAAATCTAAACAAAATAAAAAGAATAATAATAAAAAATCTAAAAATAATACTAATCTCAACACTAACATTAATAATAATAATATTAAGAATAAGAAAAATAATTCATCTACAACAACAACAATACCTGCCATAGCTGCTAAAACAGTAACAACAGCAACAACTCCAACAACAGCAACAGCTGCTGTAAATATAAATAGGAAAAATATTAAACCACCAATAATAGTAAGCTATAATCAAAATTTAAAAATTCTCAATACACAAATAGCAAACAAATTGAAACATAACAATTTCCTACTAAATATGATTAATAAAAATATCATAAATATACAAACAAATACATTTAACGATTCTGATTTAATAATTAATATGTTAAAAACTAATAATATTAAACATTTCACATTTACCCCAAAACATCTCAAACCCTATAATCTGATAATTAAAAAATTACCATCTAACATCTATAATGCAGATGACATAACGATGGCTTTAAAACAAAAAATTAACAATATAAATATTACCAAATTGGTTGAATATAAGAATAATTTATGGCAACTTCAAGTGGCCAAAACAATTGATATCCAGCAAATTGTAAATATCAATTGTTTGCTCAATTGCCGCATCAGCATTGAACAATTTAAACCAAATCCCAAAGATATACTACAATGCCATAAATGCCAACGTTTTACACATGTGGCCGCCAATTGCAACATGGCATACAGATGTGTTAAATGTGCCGATGAGCATCTACCTGGCGAATGTAAAATTCAATTAAATTTAAATTCTAATGATAACAACAATGCTGAGCAAATGCAATTGACCAAACAATTGATAGTCTGTATCAATTGCAAAGGTAATCATACGGCCAATGCCAGAATTTGCCCAATAAGGCAACAACTAATCATCAAAAGGCAAAAAGCTAAAGAATTAAAAGAGGCTAAAAATATAAATAATAGCAAAATAAATCGTACCATTAAACATTATGCAAATATACAATCTAATATACCGTTTGCATCATTATTTAAACAGCAACAACAGCAATCATCATCATCACCATCATCAATAATACCATTAACAATAACAAAACCTAACAAAAATAATATTAATATTAATCAACAACAACAACAACATAATAATATAAATAATATAAATAATAATCAACAAAAACAACAACATAATAATATAAATAATAATAATACAATTGCAGTTAATTTCAAACGTATCAATGATGATATTCGTGAATTATACGGCAAAGACTTAAACTCGTGCATCACATTGATGCGCAATTTAACAATTAAATACAATAATAAACAATTAACGACAAATGACAAAGGACAATTATTACTTGAATTTATATATAATATGTCAATATGAAATTAAAAATCATGGCCCTTAATGTTAACGGTATTTACACAATTCGTAAACGTACCGAATTTGTAAATTTCTTAGCCAAACATAATCCACATGTAATTGCAATAGCCGAACATCATTTAAATCCCAATATCATAATCAATTCAAAAACCCATAATATAATATATCAAACAACAAATGCCATACGACCAAATTTAAATAATAACAATAACAATAACAATAACAATATAAATAAAAATAAATATAAATCAACAGTTGCCATTTGTATAAGGAAAAATATAAATTATGAAATAATAAATATTAAACCACTAAAACATTTAGAAGTTTTAGCTATAAAAATCAAATATAAACAAAACAATAACCATAATCAAAAGAATAATAATCAAAATAATAATCAAAATATAATAATAGCTAGCATTTATAATAGGCCAAGAGATCCAATTGATATTAATGATTTTAATACACTTATGGATACACTAAGGCAAATACCAAATACCGATAATATCATCATTGGCGGTGATATAAATTCTAAACATCCCAGCTGGAATCTACCCGATAGAGATCCCATGCATATCAACACCAACGGTCGAACCTTATATAAATGGATTCTAGATAATCCAGATCTTATAATTGTTCCGTCCGATCGGCCAACAAGGCATACAATCAGGCAAAGGATGAGCTCATCCATTGATCTATTTATAACAACCTTAACGACCAAAATCGATATTAATACAATTAATAACGGATGCAAGACAATCGATGAATTCCCATCGGATCATCTCGCCATCCAAATTCAATTACAACTTAATAATCATAATTTAATCGCAAACAATAATAATAACAACAACAAGAAAGCAAAGCTAACTTCGGGCGGAGCCGAAGTTGATATACCCTTGCAGCTAAAACCAGATATATATCGCAAACATCGGATATAGTTGGCCGATCCTTATGATTACATCATAATAAAACCAATTAATTACAATAAAAAATCTAAAAAAAAGTCCCAAGCTTCTATCTTCAAAAATACGAAATTTAATATTTCTACCAAATACCATTTCCGATCGTTCAGTTATATGTCAGCTATAAGATATAGTCAACCGATCCTAATGAAACTTTGTAGGTCGGATTAACTGACCAAAAATAGAATGTGTACCAAAGTTGGGTCATTTCCGATCGTTCAGTTATATGGCAGCTATAGGATATAGTCGGCCGATCCTTATGAAATTTGGCATGTCATATTATTTTGCCAAAAATAGCTCTCATATCAACTCTCTAACTCTAAAAACACCGAAGTTATACCATTTCCGATCAATCAGTTATATGGCAGCTATAGGATATAGTCGGCCGATCCGGGCCGTTCCGACTTATATACTGCGTGCAAAGGAAAGAAGGGTGTGTGCAAAGTTTCAAGTCGATAGCTTTAAAACTGAGAGACTAGTTCGCGTAGAAACAGACAGACAGACAGACGGACAGACGGACAGACGGACAGACGGACATGCTCATATCAACTCAGGAGGTGATCCTGATCAAGAATATATATACTTTATAGGGTCGGAGATGTCTCCTTCACTGCGTTGCACACTTTTGGACAAAATTATAATACCCTCTGCAAGGGTATAATAACAATAACAATACTAATATTAATAGCAATAAAAGAGATAGCATAAAAAGCATATTTTCACCAAACTCTTCAGTTTCCGATTCGGAAACAAATGAATATGATAATAATAATATTAAGAAGAAGCAAAAACAAAAACAAAAATCAGTTCATAATACAGAAACCAATGATATGGCTGCCCAATTAATGGACATATTGGATGTAGATCAATTGGGTGGCTTGCTCGATGAGCTGCACCAATTGAGAACTGAAAATACAATATTGAAAAGCCAATTAAATGAAAATGATAATAATGATAATATCAATAATGATAATATACATAAATCAATTATAACATCCAACATGCCCATTATTAGGAAACGTATACATAATAATTCAAATGATTCAGATGAGGACTTTCCTCAGTTAATAAAAAAATCAAAAATAAAAACGCCATCGCCGCCACCGCCATCGTCATCGTCGTTGTCGCCGTTGGGTCGTCATCGACAGCAACAGCGACAGCAGCACCAGCAGCAGCATCATCATCGTCATCAATCAATCACCAATAATTATTACCGTGATTTGGTGATGGATGTTGTTGAGGATGATGATGATGATGACGTTGCCGATGATGATTTAAATATAAATGATAGCTCCTGCAGTAATAATGCACTCGGCGTTGGCATTGGCGACGATGACAACAATGATAAAACTGATGCTGATGTTGATGATGATGGGGGAATTGATTTGGCAATGGGCCCATCAACATCAACAGCAGCAGCAGCAGCAGCAGCAGCATCATCCAAATCTGCTAAATCTAAACAAAATAAAAAGAATAATAATAAAAAATCTAAAAATAATACTAATCTCAACACTAACATTAATAATAATAATATTAAGAATAAGAAAAATAATTCATCTACAACAACAACAATACCTGCCATAGCTGCTAAAACAGTAACAACAGCAACAACTCCAACAACAGCAACAGCTGCTGTAAATATAAATAGGAAAAATATTAAACCACCAATAATAGTAAGCTATAATCAAAATTTAAAAATTCTCAATACACAAATAGCAAACAAATTGAAACATAACAATTTCCTACTAAATATGATTAATAAAAATATCATAAATATACAAACAAATACATTTAACGATTCTGATTTAATAATTAATATGTTAAAAACTAATAATATTAAACATTTCACATTTACCCCAAAACATCTCAAACCCTATAATCTGATAATTAAAAAATTACCATCTAACATCTATAATGCAGATGACATAACGATGGCTTTAAAACAAAAAATTAACAATATAAATATTACCAAATTGGTTGAATATAAGAATAATTTATGGCAACTTCAAGTGGCCAAAACAATTGATATCCAGCAAATTGTAAATATCAATTGTTTGCTCAATTGCCGCATCAGCATTGAACAATTTAAACCAAATCCCAAAGATATACTACAATGCCATAAATGCCAACGTTTTACACATGTGGCCGCCAATTGCAACATGGCATACAGATGTGTTAAATGTGCCGATGAGCATCTACCTGGCGAATGTAAAATTCAATTAAATTTAAATTCTAATGATAACAACAATGCTGAGCAAATGCAATTGACCAAACAATTGATAGTCTGTATCAATTGCAAAGGTAATCATACGGCCAATGCCAGAATTTGCCCAATAAGGCAACAACTAATCATCAAAAGGCAAAAAGCTAAAGAATTAAAAGAGGCTAAAAATATAAATAATAGCAAAATAAATCGTACCATTAAACATTATGCAAATATACAATCTAATATACCGTTTGCATCATTATTTAAACAGCAACAACAGCAATCATCATCATCACCATCATCAATAATACCATTAACAATAACAAAACCTAACAAAAATAATATTAATATTAATCAACAACAACAACAACATAATAATATAAATAATATAAATAATAATCAACAAAAACAACAACATAATAATATAAATAATAATAATACAATTGCAGTTAATTTCAAACGTATCAATGATGATATTCGTGAATTATACGGCAAAGACTTAAACTCGTGCATCACATTGATGCGCAATTTAACAATTAAATACAATAATAAACAATTAACGACAAATGACAAAGGACAATTATTACTTGAATTTATATATAATATGTCAATATGAAATTAAAAATCATGGCCCTTAATGTTAACGGTATTTACACAATTCGTAAACGTACCGAATTTGTAAATTTCTTAGCCAAACATAATCCACATGTAATTGCAATAGCCGAACATCATTTAAATCCCAATATCATAATCAATTCAAAAACCCATAATATAATATATCAAACAACAAATGCCATACGACCAAATTTAAATAATAACAATAACAATAACAATAACAATATAAATAAAAATAAATATAAATCAACAGTTGCCATTTGTATAAGGAAAAATATAAATTATGAAATAATAAATATTAAACCACTAAAACATTTAGAAGTTTTAGCTATAAAAATCAAATATAAACAAAACAATAACCATAATCAAAAGAATAATAATCAAAATAATAATCAAAATATAATAATAGCTAGCATTTATAATAGGCCAAGAGATCCAATTGATATTAATGATTTTAATACACTTATGGATACACTAAGGCAAATACCAAATACCGATAATATCATCATTGGCGGTGATATAAATTCTAAACATCCCAGCTGGAATCTACCCGATAGAGATCCCATGCATATCAACACCAACGGTCGAACCTTATATAAATGGATTCTAGATAATCCAGATCTTATAATTGTTCCGTCCGATCGGCCAACAAGGCATACAATCAGGCAAAGGATGAGCTCATCCATTGATCTATTTATAACAACCTTAACGACCAAAATCGATATTAATACAATTAATAACGGATGCAAGACAATCGATGAATTCCCATCGGATCATCTCGCCATCCAAATTCAATTACAACTTAATAATCATAATTTAATCGCAAACAATAATAATAACAACAACAAGAAAGCAAAGCTAACTTCGGGCGGAGCCGAAGTTGATATACCCTTGCAGCTAAAACCAGATATATATCGCAAACATCGGATATAGTTGGCCGATCCATATGATTACATCATAATAAAACCAATTAATTACAATAAAAAATCTAAAAAAAAGTCCCAAGCTTCTATCTTCAAAAATACGAAATTTAATATTTCTACCAAATACCATTTCCGATCGTTCAGTTATATGTCAGCTATAAGATATAGTCAACCGATCCTAATGAAACTTTGTAGGTCGGATTAACTGACCAAAAATAGAATGTGTACCAAAGTTGGGTCATTTCCGATCGTTCAGTTATATGGCAGCTATAGGATATAGTCGGCCGATCCTTATGAAATTTGGCATGTCATATTATTTTGCCAAAAATAGCTCTCATATCAAATTTGAACTCTCTAACTCTAAAAACACCGAAGTTATACCATTTCCGATCAATCAGTTATATGGCAGCTATAGGATATAGTCGGCCGATCCGGGCCGTTCCGACTTATATACTGCGTGCAAAGGAAAGAAGGGTGTGTGCAAAGTTTCAAGTCGATAGCTTTAAAACTGAGAGACTAGTTCGCGTAGAAACAGACAGACAGACAGACGGACAGACGGACATGCTCATATCAACTCAGGAGGTGATCCTGATCAAGAATATATATACTTTATAGGGTCGGAGATGTCTCCTTCACTGCGTTGCACACTTTTGGACAAAATTATAATACCCTCTGCAAGGGTATAATAATAATAATAAAGTAATATATCAATATAATAAAATTAATACAATTAAATATAATAAATTAATCCTTCATAATATCAATAAATTAAATATTAATAATATAAATAATAGAAATATAAATAATAATGAAATTGATCAACATATTAATAATATAACTAACGCTATACAAATGGCAACTGAAACGGACAAAGTAATACCTAAATTAAAAATTAAATTAAATCAATATAAACCAAATAAATATATTAAACCTAATCCGAAATTGGAAAATTTAATAAATAAACGCAATCTAATGAGACGATACGTCTATCGACATAAAAACCTAATTGACGAACATCGAATACAATTGATTAAGCGTATAATCAAAGATCTCAATACACAAATTGAAAATATAATACAAAAGCAAAACGATAAGATAATATTCAATAAATTAGATAAATTAAAAATTAACAATTTAAGCCACAAGGCAATTCAAAATCTAAATCCTAACATTAATCGTGCCTCATTACCATCAAATATGACACTAACTAATGAACAAGCCAATAATATTGATATACCATTTAATAATAATACAAATAATAATATTACAAATAATAATAATATAAATAATAATAATATAAATAATAATAATATAAATAATAATAATATAAATAAATTAATATTAACTAATGAATTTGACAAAATTAATGCATTAGCATGGCATTTTGAACAAATACATAAACAAAGTTATACCATTTCCGATCAATCAGTTATATGGCAGCTATAGGATATAGTCGGCCGATCCGGGCCGTTCCGACTTATATACTGCGTGCAAAGGAAAGAAGGGTGTGTGCAAAGTTTCAAGACGATAGCTTTAAAACTGAGAGACTAGTTCGCGTAGAAACAGACAGACGGACAGACAGACAGACGGACAGACGGACAGACGGACATGCTCATATCAACTCAGGAGGTGATCCTGATCAAGAATATATATACTTTATAGGGTCGGAGATGTCTCCTTCACTGCGTTGCACACTTTTGGACAAAATTATAATACCCTCTGCAAGGGTATAACAATGGGTCCGGATCGTACCAGTAATTTCCTGCTAAAAAATCTCAATATATTTGTATTAAATTATATAACAAAAATTTTCAATCACTGTACAAACAATTCATATTTTCCAACCAGTTGGAAAAATATAAAAATCATACCCATTCTCAAGCCCAGAACGAATCCGACCCAATTAAAGAGTTACCGTCCCATTGCCATACTATCAGCATTGGCAATGCTATACGAGGCAATAATATTAAAACGCATTAATCAACATATCGACAATAATAATATATTAAAAAACAATCAATATGGTTTCCGTAAATTCACTAGCACCAATCATGCACTCTTAGCGGCCAATAATTTCATATACGACGGCATATATAACCGCAAGGCGTCCATCGCATGCGGTCTGGACTTTGAAAAGGCTTTCGATACAGTCTGGATCAAGGGTATCCTATATAAATTAAGTATAGGTTACAATTTTGATCCATCATTGGTCAGTCTCATATGCTGTTACCTCACCGATCGGACATTCTTCGTATCCTCTACGGATACGAATGAATGTTCGATCGTGAGGCATGTGACAGCCGGGGTGCCGCAGGGTTCTCTATTAGCCCCAACTCTATTCAATTTATATCTAGCCGATATACCCGAATATACCAATACCCGTACCACTCAGCTATTACAGCTATTATATGCCGATGACATACTTATACTATGCTCAAATGCCTCAATGGCACATGCACAAAACGCAATAAACTCACATCTAGATCAATTATCATATTATTTTCAATTATGGAAACTTAAAATCAATCCTAACAAATGTAATAGCATAATCCTCAAAGGTCCTAATATAAAACACATTTACAAAAATGCCAAACATTTTATACCAAAAATTTATATTAATCATAACGTATTATTGGAGAATAGAACCCAAATTAGATATTTAGGCATCACCTATGACACTCAGCTCAATTTTAATGAGCATATTAATCATCTACTAAATACCGTCAAAGGTAAAATTAAAGAATTAAAAATCATCTTCCAATTGCTAAAATCTACAGATTATAAAAATAAAATTACAATAATGGCATACAAAAAATTACTACAACCCCTATTATTATATGGCCATCCAGCTTGGATGAGCATTGCCTCGAAACAAATGGAAAAGATCAGACGTCTTGAACGTAAAATTATTCGTACAATTATAATAAAATACAATAATAATGATAATGACAATAATAATAATGACAACAATGAACCAAAACATAAAAAGATAAGCAATATAAAATTATATCACCGTACCAAAATCAAACCAATCGATATTAAAGCAATTAATATATTGGAAAAATATATAAAAACTAACAATATACCACAATATCCCATACCTTATAATTACCCATTACAATTACTAACCCCCAATCATTATAATCATCTCAAAAACATACATAAAATCATATATGATGCTAACGATAAACTCATATTCTACAATCGTAAAAATAACTCTATTGACCCAAATCAAGGTGTTAAGAGGAGCCCCAAAATAAAGGTCGTACTCCAATGAGCTCCTTATGGAAACTGATTTTATTCGGTGAAGTTCTCTTATAAGTAACATACATGAAAATCTTAAAACTATTAAAAAACTACTTATCAACGCACTGCACGTTGACATGCTATGCGACCCTTTCTCAAGTGTGACAAGCGGATGCACTTATGTTTGTTATTTACGATGCTTGTGTTTGTGTTAGGCTGCAGGGGATCGGTTTTAAACCATCTGTTTGACTCATATCTCCATGGGTCCGATCCCTTGAAACTCTATCTTTGGAATATATAAAATAGTGTTCAACGCTTGAACATTCTGGAAAGGGCCACAAAAAAGTGTGTGTTGTTTTAGATTAACATTTTATTTAATATCATCACTCTCTTTACTTTATATCTTTTAACAGTTTATTTATGTATATGTGTATTTTTGCTTTCGTATTACATTTATTTATTCTATTTCTTTAGTATTAGAAAATTATTATAATTGTTCGATAACAAAATGTAGTGGACTGTATATTTATTTTATTTTGAATTGCAATTTTCCAAATATTTTAAAATTGTTTATGTTTTTAATTTCATGTTCAACATAATGCTTGAACATCCTGCGAGGGGCCACAAAAGTGCCTTTGTTATATTCTAGTGTGTATTCAAAATGTAATTTGAAATATTTATGTTTTCTTCGATTTTAATTTTTAGTGGACTGTATAAATGTTTGTTTTTGTATTTTGTTAATACATTTTTTTTCTTTTAATAATTTGTGCAAGAATTATTTAATTTGAATTTTAAATATTTTAAAATTATTTAAGCTTTTATATGTTATGTTCAACCTAATGTTTGAACATCCTGCCAGGGGCCACAAAAGTGCCTTAGTATATATATTTTTTTATCATTTTAGATGTACAAATAACATTTTTTTTTTAAGATTAATTCTGAACAAATTTTTATTATTATTTAAACATTTGACATTGGAGTTGGCAGTGCTATAGCCAACAATTGTCTTCTCAATTTTAATTTTTTATAATATGATATAATTAGTACAGCAATGATTATTATTACTAAAATTAAGGAGCTATGACCTGACAAATGATAAAAATCGAAATTTTTTTAATTCAAAATTCTATGCTTTTATATCTTCTGTTTGTTTGGCCAGGTGAGCTATTTTCGAAAGGTTTTAAAGGACTTCAAGCTAATTTTAGAATTTTCCCTTTCAAATTGATTCTGCTATTTATACGACGGCATATATAACCGCAAGGCGTCCATCGCATGCGGTCTGGACTTTGAAAAGGCTTTCGATACAGTCTGGATCAAGGGTATCCTATATAAATTAAGTATAGGTTACAATTTTGATCCATCATTGGTCAGTCTCATATGCTGTTACCTCACCGATCGGACATTCTTCGTATCCTCTACGGATACGAATGAATGTTCGATCGTGAGGCATGTGACAGCCGGGGTGCCGCAGGGTTCTCTATTAGCCCCAACTCTATTCAATTTATATCTAGCCGATATACCCGAATATACCAATACCCGTACCACTCAGCTATTACAGCTATTATATGCCGATGACATACTTATACTATGCTCAAATGCCTCAATGGCACATGCACAAAACGCAATAAACTCACATCTAGATCAATTATCATATTATTTTCAATTATGGAAACTTAAAATCAATCCTAACAAATGTAATAGCATAATCCTCAAAGGTCCTAATATAAAACACATTTACAAAAATGCCAAACATTTTATACCAAAAATTTATATTAATCATAACGTATTATTGGAGAATAGAACCCAAATTAGATATTTAGGCATCACCTATGACACTCAGCTCAATTTTAATGAGCATATTAATCATCTACTAAATACCGTCAAAGGTAAAATTAAAGAATTAAAAATCATCTTCCAATTGCTAAAATCTACAGATTATAAAAATAAAATTACAATAATGGCATACAAAAAATTACTACAACCCCTATTATTATATGGCCATCCAGCTTGGATGAGCATTGCCTCGAAACAAATGGAAAAGATCAGACGTCTTGAACGTAAAATTATTCGTACAATTATAATAAAATACAATAATAATGATAATGACAATAATAATAATGACAACAATGAACCAAAACATAAAAAGATAAGCAATATAAAATTATATCACCGTACCAAAATCAAACCAATCGATATTAAAGCAATTAATATATTGGAAAAATATATAAAAACTAACAATATACCACAATATCCCATACCTTATAATTACCCATTACAATTACTAACCCCCAATCATTATAATCATCTCAAAAACATACATAAAATCATATATGATGCTAACGATAAACTCATATTCTACAATCGTAAAAATAACTCTATTGACCCAAATCAAGGTGTTAAGAGGAGCCCCAAAATAAAGGTCGTACTCCAATGAGCTCCTTATGGAAACTGATTTTATTCGGTGAAGTTCTCTTATAAGTAACATACATGAAAATCTTAAAACTATTAAAAAACTACTTATCAACGCACTGCACGTTGACATGCTATGCGACCCTTTCTCAAGTGTGACAAGCGGATGCACTTATGTTTGTTATTTACGATGCTTGTGTTTGTGTTAGGCTGCAGGGGATCGGTTTTAAACCATCTGTTTGACTCATATCTCCATGGGTCCGATCCCTTGAAACTCTATCTTTGGAATATATAAAATAGTGTTCAACGCTTGAACATTCTGGAAAGGGCCACAAAAAAGTGTGTGTTGTTTTAGATTAACATTTTATTTAATATCATCACTCTCTTTACTTTATATCTTTTAACAGTTTATTTATGTATATGTGTATTTTTGCTTTCGTATTACATTTATTTATTCTATTTCTTTAGTATTAGAAAATTATTATAATTGTTCGATAACAAAATGTAGTGGACTGTATATTTATTTTATTTTGAATTGCAATTTTCCAAATATTTTAAAATTGTTTATGTTTTTAATTTCATGTTCAACATAATGCTTGAACATCCTGCGAGGGGCCACAAAAGTGCCTTTGTTATATTCTAGTGTGTATTCAAAATGTAATTTGAAATATTTATGTTTTCTTCGATTTTAATTTTTAGTGGACTGTATAAATGTTTGTTTTTGTATTTTGTTAATACATTTTTTTTCTTTTAATAATTTGTGCAAGAATTATTTAATTTGAATTTTAAATATTTTAAAATTATTTAAGCTTTTATATGTTATGTTCAACCTAATGTTTGAACATCCTGCAAGGGGCCACAAAAGTGCCTTAGTATATTTTTTCATTTAGATTTACTTTGAAAAATTAATTTTTTCTTCGATTTTTTAGTGGACTGTAATTTAAAAATTTTTGTTTTACTGAGGGCTAATTTCTTTTCAATTTTTTTTTTTTTTTGTATAAAATTTAATTGATAATTAATATCTTTTTTACCGATTTTTTTTTTTTTTTTTTACCATACCATACAGTTGTTAAATTTTCTTTTTTGATGCGTGTTCCTCCTGCAGATGATGTAAAAGGATCCGCCCTTGCTGCTGCTGATGGTGTAGCTAGTTGTTTTTTCTGCCGCTGATGTTTTTCTTCTACTCGCCGGTGGTCCTGCCGCAGACGTTGGTCCCGCCGTATAAAATGCCAAAGACTTTGGCTGTCGTTGTTCCCAGGAACCCGACTTTTTCTTTTTGCTCGATATTTGGCCTCGAACACGCCGTATATTATTTTCAATATTTATGTATTCCCGGTGTTGTTCCGGAAAAACATATATTTTTTTTTTTTACACAAGTTGTGATTTTAACTCCTTGCGCCGTATCGCTTTGGAGATCCGATGGCTGAATTCCAGCCCAAAGATTTTCAATAAATATTCCGACTTAGGCCTCGGATAGCCGTGCGCTAAACAAAAAACGCACTTATTGCTCGATGGCAATTCTCAGTCTCTGTGTCCCTTACCACTTGGGGGGAAACGACAGAGGACTACGATTTTAAACTGGGTTCTTTTTTACCCAGGTCGCAGCCTTATTTTTTAGCTACCTTGGGCTGAGAATTTTTATTTTTCTTCAGCCACTTATAGGTGCCAGTTTTAAACCTGAGTCTCTTACCACAGGGGGGAAAACGTCATCCGGCTCGAAGGACCAAATGTTAAGAGGAGCCCCAAAATTAATGTTGTACTCCAATGAGTTCCGTTTCAAAACTGATTTTATTCGTCAAAGTTCTCTTATAAGTAACATACATGAAAATCTTAAAACTATTAAAAAACTACTTATCAACGCACTGCACGTTGACATGCTATGCGACCCTTTCTCAAGTGTGACAAGCGGATGCACTTATGTTTGTTATTTACGATGCTTGTGTTTGTGTTAGGCTGCAGGGGATCGGTTTTAAACCATCTGTTTGACTCATATCTCCATGGGTCCGATCCCTTGAAACTCTATCTTTGGAATATATAAAATAGTGTTCAACGCTTGAACATTCTGGAAAGGGCCACAAAAAAGTGTGTGTTGTTTTAGATTAACATTTTATTTAATATCATCACTCTCTTTACTTTATATCTTTTAACAGTTTATTTATGTATATGTGTATTTTTGCTTTCGTATTACATTTATTTATTCTATTTCTTTAGTATTAGAAAATTATTATAATTGTTCGATAACAAAATGTAGTGGACTGTATATTTATTTTATTTTGAATTGCAATTTTCCAAATATTTTAAAATTGTTTATGTTTTTAATTTCATGTTCAACATAATGCTTGAACATCCTGCGAGGGGCCACAAAAGTGCCTTTGTTATATTCTAGTGTGTATTCAAAATGTAATTTGAAATATTTATGTTTTCTTCGATTTTAATTTTTAGTGGACTGTATAAATGTTTGTTTTTGTATTTTGTTAATACATTTTTTTTCTTTTAATAATTTGTGCAAGAATTATTTAATTTGAATTTTAAATATTTTAAAATTATTTAAGCTTTTATATGTTATGTTCAACCTAATGTTTGAACATCCTGCCAGGGGCCACAAAAGTGCCTTAGTATATATATTTTTTTATCATTTTAGATGTACAAATAACATTTTTTTTTTAAGATTAATTCTGAACAAATTTTTATTATTATTTAAACATTTGACATTGGAGTTGGCAGTGCTATAGCCAACAATTGTCTTCTCAATTTTAATTTTTTATAATATGATATAATTAGTACAGCAATGATTATTATTACTAAAATTAAGGAGCTATGACCTGACAAATGATAAAAATCGAAATTTTTTTAATTCAAAATTCTATGCTTTTATATCTTCTGTTTGTTTGGCCAGGTGAGCTATTTTCGAAAGGTTTTAAAGGACTTCAAGCTAATTTTAGAATTTTCCCTTTCAAATTGATTCTGCTATTTAGGTTTGGTTTGATTTTTATCTATTTCGTGTTGGTTATTTTTCTTTTTGTTTCTACTATTGAAAATAGATAATTTTTTATCTAACTCCTTAATACATGAATTAGGTAAATTGAATAACCATTTGAAATTACGGAATTGAAATTTTTTACTATCATTTTTGTCCCTTTCTTCCTGAAATATTTTATGTTTCCCCAAAGGACACCACGATAAATTGCAGATTTTGTATTTTGGTCGGACAACTTCAAATTCTTTTTTATTTTTAAACTCTTTTTTACCCTTGTATTTTTGTATCGAAGGTTCCACATATTTTCCTCTTTCTATCCTCCAATCTTGGATTGTATTTACCAAGGCTGTAGAAATAATCGACTTTTTAATAGAATTAGATTTTGTGCGACCTGACACGATCCATCCGAAAATCGTTTTTTGTCCGAGAAGTAAACCTCTTTTTACTATTTTCGGCATAATAATTTGTGGATATAAATCTGCACCAATTATTAGATCAATTTGGCCAGGTTTATCGAAATTGGGATCGGCTAAATAATAGCCTTTCCAATCAAATTTATTTACATTTACATTATTTGTGGGAAGAGTTTGTTTTAAACTTGGTATAATAATTGCATTTGTCCTAAATTCTTTTGAATATTTACTATTTTTCTTGAATGTCAATTTTAGTTTGTGATTTGAAACACAGGAACCATTTGGTGATACTCCACTTATTTGTGTGGAAGATTTTATTTTCGGCAATTTTAATTTTTGAGCTGCCTTTTTAGAAATTAAAGTACTTTGTGACCCATTGTCAATCAAAGCTCTGAATTTTTTAAATTCACCATCTTGACCTTTTATTTGAACATAAGCGGTGGCCAACAACACTTGTTCAGAGGTCACGCATGTATTCACTATTGCCTTATTTACGTGGATCATGCTATGGTGATTATTTCTGTGACAATACGAGCATTCTAACCAGCTGTTGCACTTAGTGTCAGAACTGTGCTTTAAACATAAGTGGCACCAGTTCCATTTTTTAACAACGTCCATTCTTTCCTGTGGACTTAATGCTTTAAATTTGTAGCAATAAACTAATTGATGCCCGGGCATTTGGCACATCGGGCATGTTTGGTCACTTGTGTTATTTTTTGTTAGGACCTCATTTTCCACTGATGACAACGAACTAAGCCGTTGGTCTAAAAATTCTGTGACATCCTTTAAATTTTGGATTTCACTCGATTTTTTTACTTGGCCCTCATACTGCTGTAGAGCCTCAATACTTAATTTTTTTAAAATAACATGCGCAAAAATGCAATCTGATTCTTCGGTCAGATTTGCTTTTAGGCGCATCATATAAATTGATTCATTGATTGAATCAATTATATTTTTAAGGTGCCTATATGAGTCCAAATTTATTTTTGGAAGCTCAATGAGGCGATTAAGCTGTTCTGAGAATATTTTCCTATTATTCTCATATCGCTTAATCAGTAATTCCCAGGCAGCATCGTAATTGTTGCCTGAGCCAAGCAATAAATGGGAAACCACATTTCGTGCTTCCCCTTTTAGAGCACTTTTAAGGTAGCTTAGCTTCAAGGATGGACTTAAATCCATCCTTGAATGAACCAGCTCCTTAAACAACTCATAAAAATGGTCCCAATCTTTGGAATTTCCAGAAAAATTGGGAACCTCAATTTTTGGTAGACTAGGTAGTTCGTCCATTCTAGGACAACCACCTTCTACCTTGTTAGGAGTTTTTTCTTGGATTTTATTATCCATTAGCTCGATGTGTATTTCCACATCCTCTTTGAGCTCTATAATTTTGCTCATATATTTATTATTGAGCCCTTCAATATTTATTAAATCGGACACTGTATCGATTTTACTAAGAAACATTCTTAATTTTTTAATTCTTATAGGAAAGGTTTCATTTTTCCTTTCCTGAATCTCCACATAAGTTATCTCGAGGTAATCCTCGAGGTTCTTTATAGCCCCCTCAAGCCTCAAAAAAAGCTCATCCTGGCCAATATATTTTTTAATTTTGTTGCTGGCGGACTTAATATTTGATAGCATGCTTTCGAAGTGATTTTTTCGGAAATAGTCATGCTCTACAGGACCGAGTTGAACCAAAAGATTATGGTTCGTAAAGACTTTTTGCTCCAAATTTTTTAATGCCTCCCTATCCTCTTCTGTATATGAATTTTTTGCGAGAAGCGCATCTATTTGCCGGGTGAGGCGCACCTGGTCTTCGATAATTGGAATTTTATCCTTAGTCGACATTATGTGTTATTTTAAATTAAATTAAGTTCAAAAACTAAATTCAAATGTTTATATATAAAAATAAAAACGAAACTTGCCGAGGACTAATTTCTAATTATTGCTGCTGATGTTGTTGCCGTTGCCGCTGCTGCTCGTGATGTTGTTGCTGTTGCCGCTGCTGCTCCTGATGTTGTTGCTGTTGCCGCTGCTGCTCCTGATGTTGTTGCTGTTGCCGCTGCTGCTCCTGATGTTGTTGCTGTTGCCGCTGCTGCTCCTGATGTTGTTGCCTTTCTCGATGTCGCCGTTACTATTGTTGTGTTACTATTGTTTTTGTATGTTTTTTGTGGACGTTTTTTAGTTTAATTTTTGTGGATGTTTTTTTTTTTTAACTTTTTAACTTTAACGGTTGTTGGTGTTGGTTTGTTTATTTTTGGTGTATGTTTGTTTTTATTATTTTGGCGGATGTTGCTTGGGGGTTTGTTTTTTGGGGTTTTATTTTATTTAATTATTTTTTGTTGCTGACAATCACTTTTCATTTTTTTTTATTTTTTAACTTTTAACTTTTCCGATGTAGGGCCTCGGATACGCCAGCACATATATATATTTTTTAACTTTTCCGATGTAGAGCCTCGGTTACGCTAATACACAAATACTTATTCGGTTATTTGCATATGATTTTTTATTCCGGATTTGTTCCGGGATAAACACACATTTTTAAAAAAAAATTTTTTCTTTATGCTCATTGGCATTTATATTATTTTATACCCTGTGTTTCTTACCTCTTGGGGGGAAACAACAAGGGACTACGGTTTTTAAACTGGGTTCTTTTTTACCCAGGTCGCAGCCTTATTTTTTAGCTACCTTGGGCTGAGAATTTTTATTTTTCTTCAGCCACTTATAGGTGCCAGTTTTAAACCTGAGTCTCTTACCACAGGGGGGAAAACGTCAGGCTGTCTCGAAGGACCAAATGTTAAGAGGAGCCCCAAAATTAAGGTTGTACTCCAATGAGTTCCGTTTCAAAACTGATTTTATTCGTCAAAGTTCTCTTATAAGTAACATACATGAAAATCTTAAAACTATTAAAAAACTACTTATCAACGCACTGCACGTTGACATGCTATGCGACCCTTTCTCAAGTGTGACAAGCGGATGCACTTATGTTTGTTATTTACGATGCTTGTGTTTGTGTTAGGCTGCAGGGGATCGGTTTTAAACCATCTGTTTGACTCATATCTCCATGGGTCCGATCCCTTGAAACTCTATCTTTGGAATATATAAAATAGTGTTCAACGCTTGAACATTCTGGAAAGGGCCACAAAAAAGTGTGTGTTGTTTTAGATTAACATTTTATTTAATATCATCACTCTCTTTACTTTATATCTTTTAACAGTTTATTTATGTATATGTGTATTTTTGCTTTCGTATTACATTTATTTATTCTATTTCTTTAGTATTAGAAAATTATTATAATTGTTCGATAACAAAATGTAGTGGACTGTATATTTATTTTATTTTGAATTGCAATTTTCCAAATATTTTAAAATTGTTTATGTTTTTAATTTCATGTTCAACATAATGCTTGAACATCCTGCGAGGGGCCACAAAAGTGCCTTTGTTATATTCTAGTGTGTATTCAAAATGTAATTTGAAATATTTATGTTTTCTTCGATTTTAATTTTTAGTGGACTGTATAAATGTTTGTTTTTGTATTTTGTTAATACATTTTTTTTCTTTTAATAATTTGTGCAAGAATTATTTAATTTGAATTTTAAATATTTTAAAATTATTTAAGCTTTTATATGTTATGTTCAACCTAATGTTTGAACACAAGGTCTAGTCTATGTTGCCAAACTATAAAATGAAATACTCTATATCCATTACTATACTATATCCTAAAAACTATACTCTATACTCTCTACTCTCTACTATAGAAATACTCTATACTATATATGTAACAAGTAAAAATATTAATAATTATTATTTATAACATAACAGCGGGTTGCTTTTAAGCGCCGATTTTTCCACTTCGGTATCGCGGCTTGAAAAGTAAGAGTAGAAGCCGTTTCTTTGGTTCACTGAACTTCTACGCTCGTTCTTTTGGTCGTTGCTCAATGAGCTCATTGCGTGGTACGTATTTTTTTTTTCAACAATGCACTAGTTTTGGTTTAGCACATTACAACTGTTATAAAAAAAAAAGCTTGTCTGTCGCTTTTAATAAATTGTATTTCAGTGTCTTTTCGCTTATATTGGCGATAATATAAGCGAAGTGAAGTTTTCCCGGAGCTCGGACAAAGCACGTCCGCTCAGTTCGGTAGTTCGATCCTGAAATTGGAGGCAGAAAATATTTGGAAATTATATGGACATGCATGCAAGTAGGGCAAGGGCATGTGGGGCATATGATGGTACAGTAGAGCTTCGATAAGTGGACTGTATATGTTAAATTTTATCGGTTATATATTTCCTGGAATTGAAGGCAGAAAATATATGGACATGCATGCAGGTACGGATATATGTAAGGGCATGTGGGCATATGTTGGCACAGTAGAGCTTTGATAAGTGGACTGTATAATTGGGGGAACAGAAAAGTTATGTGGTGTAAAAAATGACACTGATTGAGGAAGATAAAAACAAATATTACGACAGCGGCGGACTGTTCGGTGAATTTGGAAATTCCGGAACAAATTCACACCGGTGGCCAATATTAATTATGCCTTATTTTTGTCACCACACAATTTCACTGTTCACTTGCGAATTTTTCGCGGATTAATTGCACCAAAAAAATATGTATGTGCGTATGTATGTATGCGGATGCACATATGCCTCGACAGTTGGCAAGCGAATGGATAACGGAGAGGCCGAAAACGGCGAGGAATATGGGCAGCACACAAAACGGAGACGGATAGAAAAATTTGCCGAATTTTAAGATTATTATAAATTATTAGAAAATCTCAACCTGCCGTTGTGTCGGAAAACTCGGACTTGGAGTTGACACGGAGGGAAAAACAATCTTGCAGCAGTGTGAACGAAATTTAATGTTCGGATCACTGCTGAAGACCGGCAGAGAGATGGGGACGGAAAAATGTACTTATCTTTTGGCGGAACAATGCCGAGAACTGCTGGCAGAAGAAAATCCAGTAATTATCCGGCTCGAAGGACCAAAATGTGTAGGGGGCGTGGTTCCGCAAAAAGATTCCAGAAAAAATTAGAATGTTGAAATAAGAAGTCGGGGGCGTCTTTCGGATGGTATAACGCGGTCAGCTTTATTCGGCTGCTTACATGAGATTGACTTAAAAACTAGTACAAAAAGAGACGATCGACGACAACCAACGAGCGAGAAAGAGGGCACAGAGGGGCGAGTGTGGATGCGCTCTTCAGCGCGGGTGCGCTCTTTAGCGCGGGTGCGCTCTTCAGCGCGGATGCGCTCTTCAGCTGAGCGGCACGACGGCCCCTCACCTAAACAATATTGTCAAATGAAATTCATTAGTCCCAAGAACAAATTGTAGTTTATTTTTTGCGTTTTAATATGGTAACTAAAAGTTAAGTAAGAAAAGTTTATTGGTTATATGAACACATTCAGAATATAAATTACTAGCCTCAACGTATACCTTCGAGCTACCAGTGGAAAATATACAATCCATTTTTGAGACGAAAATGAATTTAGAATTTGTAAGATATGCAGAATGGGAAATAGATAAGATTTATTCAAATATTAAACATTTTAATTTATATTATTTTAGAAAAAGAATATTTTTTAGTACGAAAACAGTTTCTTAATGTCAAATGAAAGTTCATATTTTATCCAGGAAAGGGTCATTTTAAAAGCTATATTTAAGTATGAATACTTCATAAAAATATAATTACGTTTTGCATAGCTGGTAGTTGAAAGTTCAATTTAAGACTTTCAGTAGTAAATGAACAAAAAATACAACAATTTTATATTTTTAGATATTAAAATATTTAAGATATTAACATAAACGTGCACTTTCGGGTACCCAAAAAAAAAGTATCGCATCTATATACGGCAACTGAGAAAGGTTTATCTCAAATTTTGAATATTTAAGATTCAAACGCAATTAAAACAAACATTAATTTTATTATCATAAGAACAAAATAATGAAAAACAATTACACCCTTTGAAAAAACATTTGTAACACAAATGAACTGTGCCAAACACATAGTCAAACTGCTCTCCTCCTCGATTCTCATCCGAACAAGGGACTTTGGATGCGGGCTATTTTTTGCATAAAAAAAGTTTATTTTTGTGAATAAAAATTTAAAGAATGTCTGATTCAGCAGTAGCTACATCCGCGTCTCCTGTGGCAGCTCCACCGGCGCCGGCTGAGAAGAAAGTAGCAGCCAAAAAGGCAACTGGATCTGCTGCCACAAAAGCGAAGAAGACCGCAGCACCACCATCGCATCCGCCAACTCAACAAATGGTAGACGCTTCAATTAAGAATTTGAAGGAGTGTGGGGGCTCCTCGCTTCTAGCAATCAAGAAGTACATCACTGCCACATACAAGTGCGATGCTCAGAAACTGGCTCCTTTCATCAAGAAGTACCTGAAGTCTGCTGTGGCCAATGGTAAGCTGATCCAGACGAAGGGAAAGGGTGCTTCTGGTTCCTTTAAATTATCGGCTTCAGCCAAAAAGGAGCCCAAGCCGAAGCCTTCTTCTGTTGAGAAAAAAACTAAAAGCAAGAAGGTATCGACCAAGAAGACCGGAGCCACCACTAAGAAGGCCGCGGGAGCTGCCGACAAGAAGCCGAAAACTAAAAAAGCCGTGGCTACCAAGAAGACAGCTGAAAAGAAGAAAACCGAGAAGGCCAAGGCAAAGGACGCTAAGAAGTCTGGTACCGTTAAGGCTAAAACAGTAGCAACAAAAGTGAAGCCATCATCGGCGAAACCAAAGGCAGCTAAAGCCCCAAAGGCTAAACCAGCTGCATCCGCTAAGCCCAAGAAGACGGTAAAGAAAGCACCAGCTCCTACTACCGCAAAGAAGCCGAAAGCTAAGACCACGGCAGCGAAAAAATAAATTGTGATAATGTGCATTATAATTGTACAGTTTCGCAATCGCAATTTTAGATTTCGATATCTAAAATTACATTAAACAAGCCCTTTTCAGGGCTACAATACATTTTTTAAAGAGAAAAAATATCAATTTTGCTTAGCTTGACATTTTAGAAGAGTATCTTAATCCTAATTGGATTCAAAATAGCAATCGTAATTTTGAAAATTGTATTAATATAAGAATATAATATATTATATAAATGCTAATACAGTATAAATATAAATTCCATCCATCCTAATTGGATTTAAAATAGCGATCGCGAATTGGCTATTTATTATCAGAATATAATATAGTATATTAATACTAAAACAACATAAATTAAATTTCAGTTTCTTACAAAAACGATTTCGAACAATTAATTTATTTACTTTTATTGAAAAATGGGTGTCTTTGATGAAATAATGTTGTGGCCCTGAAAAGGGCCTTTTTTCGATCATTCTGCCCATCAAGCGAGAAATCTACTTGGAGCTTGTATACTTGGTGACAGCCTTGGTTCCTTCACTGACGGCGTGCTTGGCCAACTCTCCAGGCAGGAGAAGGCGAACAGCCGTTTGGGTTTCCCGACTGGTGATGGTCGAGCGCTTGTTGTAATGCGCCAGACGCGATGCCTCAGCAGCAATACGCTCAAAGATATCGTTCACGAAGCTGTTCATTATACTCATAGCTTTAGACGAAATTCCAGTGTCTGGGTGGACCTGCTTCAGAACCTTGTAGATGTAGATGGCAGAGCTTTCCTTCCTCTTGCGCTTCTTCTTCTTATCGTTCTTGGTTATATTTTTCTGAGCTTTGCCAGCCTTCTTGGCTGCCTTTCCACTGGTTTTCGGCGGCATTATTACTTCAAAATTCACTTCACTTCCACTTATACCAAAGTTTTAATTTTAATTTTAATTTTTATTGTCACAGATTTGTTACAGAGTTTCTTACTTATACTCTATGAGGTTAATTCTAAGGTTGACAAGTTCTTAGGATTATTATGATTAGGTTTACAAGTGTTTATTGCCCTGCGCTTGTTGCTTATCCGGGTTTTAAAGATTATAGTTTGTGTAATGTTTTTATTTTTAATATCATGTTGATGTTCAGTTGACTAGTGTTTATTATGAAGTAGATTGCGAGGGAAAAAAGAAAAACCTGGTGGCAGTTTAGATTCAGTTTTTATGTCTTACAGCTAGGGGGAGTATTTACATTAATGTGGGGGAGGGGGCTATTTACAGGGGAATAGGGTTATTGGCATGTGTTGTATATAAGGTGCCTTGGATCATCCATCACCAAATCACGATAGTAATTTTTGGCGATTGATTGATGTCGATGTTGGTGACGATCCAATGCCGACGACGATTGTTGCAACAACGGTGGCGGTGACGATGGCGTTTTTATTTTTGATTTTTTTATTAACTGAGGAAAGTCCTCATCTGAATCATTTGATTTATTATGTATACGTTTCCTAATAATGGGCATGTTGGATGTTATAATTGATTTATGTATATTATCATTATTGATATTATCATTATTATCATTTTCATTTAATTGGCTTTTCAATATTGTATTTTCAGTTCTCAATTGGTGCAGCTCATCGAGCAAGCCACCCAATTGATCTACATCCAATATGTCCATTAATTGGGCAGCCATATCATTGGTTTCTGTATTATGAACTGATTTTTGTTTTTGTTTTTGCTTCTTCTTAATATTATTATTATCATATTCATTTGTTTCCGAATCGGAAACTGAAGAGTTTGGTGAAAATATGCTTTTTATGCTATCTCTTTTATTGCTATTAATATTAGTATTGTTATTGTTATTATACCCTTGCAGAGGGTATTATAATTTTGTCCAAAAGTGTGCAACGCAGTGAAGGAGACATCTCCGACCCTATAAAGTATATATATTCTTGATCAGGATCACCTCCTGAGTTGATATGAGCATGTCCGTCTGTCCGTCTGTCCGTCTGTCCGTCTGTCTGTCTGTCTGTTTCTACGCGAACTAGTCTCTCAGTTTTAAAGCTATCGACTTGAAACTTTGCACACACCCTTCTTTCCTTTGCACGCAGTATATAAGTCGGAACGGCCCGGATCGGCCGACTATATCCTATAGCTGCCATATAACTGATTGATCGGAAATGGTATAACTTCGGTGTTTTTAGAGTTAGAGAGTTCAAATTTGATATGAGAGCTATTTTTGGCAAAATAATATGACATGCCAAATTTCATAAGGATCGGCCGACTATATCCTATAGCTGCCATATAACTGAACGATCGGAAATGACCCAACTTTGGTACACATTCTATTTTTGGTCAGTTAATCCGACCTACAAAGTTTCATTAGGATCGGTTGACTATATCTTATAGCTGACATATAACTGAACGATCGGAAATGGTATTTGGTAGAAATATTAAATTTCGTATTTTTGAAGATAGAAGCTTGGGACTTTTTTTTAGATTTTTTATTGTAATTAATTGGTTTTATTATGATGTAATCATAAGGATCGGCCAACTATATCCGATGTTTGCGATATATATCCGGTTTTAGCTGCAAGGGTATATCAACTTCGGCTCCGCCCGAAGTTAGCTTTGCTTTCTTGTTGTTGTTATTATTATTGTTTGCGATTAAATTATGATTATTAAGTTGTAATTGAATTTGGATGGCGAGATGATCCGATGGGAATTCATCGATTGTCTTGCATCCGTTATTAATTGTATTAATATCGATTTTGGTCGTTAAGGTTGTTATAAATAGATCAATGGATGAGCTCATCCTTTGCCTGATTGTATGCCTTGTTGGCCGATCGGACGGAACAATTATAAGATCTGGATTATCTAGAATCCATTTATATAAGGTTCGACCGTTGGTGTTGATATGCATGGGATCTCTATCGGGTAGATTCCAGCTGGGATGTTTAGAATTTATATCACCGCCAATGATGATATTATCGGTATTTGGTATTTGCCTTAGTGTATCCATAAGTGTATTAAAATCATTAATATCAATTGGATCTCTTGGCCTATTATAAATGCTAGCTATTATTATATTTTGATTATTATTTTGATTATTATTCTTTTGATTATGGTTATTGTTTTGTTTATATTTGATTTTTATAGCTAAAACTTCTAAATGTTTTAGTGGTTTAATATTTATTATTTCATAATTTATATTTTTCCTTATACAAATGGCAACTGTTGATTTATATTTATTTTTATTTATATTGTTATTGTTATTGTTATTGTTATTATTTAAATTTGGTCGTATGGCATTTGTTGTTTGATATATTATATTATGGGTTTTTGAATTGATTATGATATTGGGATTTAAATGATGTTCGGCTATTGCAATTACATGTGGATTATGTTTGGCTAAGAAATTTACAAATTCGGTACGTTTACGAATTGTGTAAATACCGTTAACATTAAGGGCCATGATTTTTAATTTCATATTGACATATTATATATAAATTCAAGTAATAATTGTCCTTTGTCATTTGTCGTTAATTGTTTATTATTGTATTTAATTGTTAAATTGCGCATCAATGTGATGCACGAGTTTAAGTCTTTGCCGTATAATTCACGAATATCATCATTGATACGTTTGAAATTAACTGCAATTGTATTATTATTATTTATATTATTATGTTGTTGTTTTTGTTGATTATTATTTATATTATTTATATTATTATGTTGTTGTTGTTGTTGATTAATATTAATATTATTTTTGTTAGGTTTTGTTATTGTTAATGGTATTATTGATGATGGTGATGATGATGATTGCTGTTGTTGCTGTTTAAATAATGAGCAAACGGTATATTAGATTGTATATTTGCATAATGTTTAATGGTACGATTTATTTTGCTATTATTTATATTTTTAGCCTCTTTTAATTCTTTAGCTTTTTGCCTTTTGATGATTAGTTGTTGCCTTATTGGGCAAATTCTGGCATTGGCCGTATGATTACCTTTGCAATTGATACAGACTATCAATTGTTTGGTCAATTGCATTTGCTCAGCATTGTTGTTATCATTAGAATTTAAATTTAATTGAATTTTACATTCGCCAGGTAGATGCTCATCGGCACATTTAACACATCTGTATGCCATGTTGCAATTGGCGGCCACATGTGTAAAACGTTGGCATTTATGGCATTGTAGTATATCTTTGGGATTTGGTTTAAATTGTTCAATGCTGATGCGGCAATTGAGCAAACAATTGATATTTACAATTTGCTGGATATCAATTGTTTTGGCCACTTGAAGTTGCCATAAATTATTCTTATATTCAACCAATTTGGTAATATTTATATTGTTAATTTTTTGTTTTAAAGCCATCGTTATGTCATCTGCATTATAGATGTTAGATGGTAATTTTTTAATTATCAGATTATAGGGTTTGAGATGTTTTGGGGTAAATGTGAAATGTTTAATATTATTAGTTTTTAACATATTAATTATTAAATCAGAATCGTTAAATGTATTTGTTTGTATATTTATGATATTTTTATTAATCATATTTAGTAGGAAATTGTTATGTTTCAATTTGTTTGCTATTTGTGTATTGAGAATTTTTAAATTTTGATTATAGCTTACTATTATTGGTGGTTTAATATTTTTCCTATTTATATTTACAGCAGCTGTTGCTGTTGTTGGAGTTGTTGCTGTTGTTACTGTTTTAGCAGCTATGGCAGGTATTGTTGTTGTTGTAGATGAATTATTTTTCTTATTCTTAATATTATTATTATTAATGTTAGTGTTGAGATTGTAACGAACTTTCGTTCTGCTGCTGATCGCCACAATTTGCCGCGGCTAGCTCACAGAGTTTCGCGGATCCGTTCCACCGAATTTATAGATTCGACGTGATTGCCCAAGCCCAGAAAGTAATACAAATAGCTTTAAGTTGGTTCACACTCTTTATTCTGAGAGCTCTTTACACTACAAAAGGCTTTCTTTCTTTTTGATTCGTTGCTCCTTCCGTTCCTGTTGGCTCCGTCGTCGGCGTCCTATGCGGGTTGGCCGGGATACGCTGCCGCTGTTCCGTCGCCGCCGTTACTCCGTCGCCGATGGTACTCCTGTCGCCGCGCTGCCAGCGATTCCGCTACCTGCTGCCCTTTGACTTTGAGAAGACACCCCCTTGGGTCGACTACGACTGATCTGACGGTTGGCTGCGGTCGCTCGCCTCCGCTACACCGGGACACCGTGCATACGCTCCGGTGCCAGGTTTGGGAGTTTGTTTGCTGACTGCCGCCTTCGCTACACCGGGACACCGTGCATACGCTCCGGCGCCAGGTTTGGAAGTTGCCGTGTGACGTCTCCGCTACACCGGGACACCGTGCATACGCTCCGGTGCCAGGTTTGGAAGCCGCCGTGTGCCTGATCTTATCGTCGCGCACCCGCTACACCGGGACACCGTGCATACGCTCCGGCGGACCCGAGTTTGTAGTGGCGGGGCTGGTGACCAGGGTGTTCTCACTTGGTCTGTGACTTGGACGCGAGTCCTTGAGTCGGCCGATCCGTGTTTCGCAGGACCACGCCTGTTGGTTGCGATTCCAGGAGTCGGTAAGGCGTACGCCAGACTTTATCCCTTCTTCACTTCCTCGCAAGGCTACCTGCCGTGTTCGGGAATGGCTCAACTCGACTCTGACGCCTCGGGCTTGTAGAGGAAACCGTCCAGCAACGGATCCTTGTCTCCCTAGTTCTGTATGTCTCGTGGTTACCGGGCGTGTGATCCCAAGTATGCCTCCTTGTTTCGCAGGACCACGCCTGTTGGTTGCGATTCCAGGAGTCGGTAAGGCATACGCCAGACTTTATCCTTTCCTCACTTCCTTGCAAGGCTACCTGCCGTGTTCGGGAGTGGCTAAACTCGGTCTCCCCACCCTGGTTCTGTCTTGTGTCTCGTCCTTTACGTCTCGTGTACACCGGGCGTGCGATCTCGAGTTGGTCTATCCTTGTCTCGCAGGACCACGCCTGTTGGTTATGATTTCAGGAGTCGGTAAGGCATACGCCAGACTTTATCCTTTCCTCACTTCCTTGCAAGGCTACCTGCCGTGTTCGGGAATGAACCAACTCGTCTACACGACCCTGGGTTTCCGGAGGAAAGTCCAGCAATGGATCCTTTCCTTATTTTCTTAATCGCTCTCCTTGCGCTTGGCTGTCGGACTCTCCAAAGGCGGTCCTTCAACTCAAACAAAACCCGAATCCTTTTAGAAACGCTCTAACCCTTGAATGGCGGACTCTCCACAGGCGGTCCTCCAACTCAACGCTACAAGCTTCCTAAAAAGACTCGTCTCGAGCCGCTCCAGTGGGCCTCCTTTTATACTGACTGGAGCGCCCGTTAATCCTCCTGGATTCTGCTCCTGCCGTTAATCCTGCTTCCAGCATCACGCCACTTTCCCGTTGGCGGGTCGCTATCCGTGGCCCCTCGTCTCCCCCGGCCACGGATCTCTGCTGCTGGTGCGTGGTGCACCGGTGGGCTTCCAGGGCCCGTTGCACTCTTCGTCGCCACCCCCCCCTCTGCTCCTTGCCGCTCACCCCGCCACACTTTCTAATGCACGCCTGCGCATCGTGCTGACCCCCCACCGAACTACTTTCCCAATGTTGCCCCGGGACCCGTTACGTTCCACGTCGATTCCTTTATTCCCCCGGGTGGCGCCGTTTACCCTTTCACCTGCCACCGTTACGTTCCACGTAGATTCCGTCCTCCCACGGGTAGCCCTTCGCCAGAACCCACGGTAACTGGCTTTCACCTTTCCCCCCAACCCCCCGTACTGATCCTGGCGATGTTCCCTTGGGCTGCCCGGGTTGTTGACCGGTGGTTGACCCCCCTTTTTCTGCCTCCTCGGCCCCCCCCTTTGCCCCCGGCTATCTGTCTTCGCGTGTGGGGAGACTAAATCTCCTCACACTTCCCCCCTTCTTCGGGAAACGACAGAGCCGTTTGGACATTGGTGTTGATGCGCTGTGCTAAACATGGGCCCCCAAAAAAAAATGACATTCTCGGTTACCCTCTTATTTTGGTGTGGATACCTATCCACTTCCCCCCTCCTTCGGAAAACGACTGTGCGCTCCCCTGGGACCCTTTTAGAGCACCCAGCCTATGTACCCTATTCCATGTTTTTTTTTTCTCTTTTTTTCTTTTTTCTTTTTTTTTTTTTTTTTTTTTATTTAAGTAATTTTTTAATAATAATAATTTTTCCTTTTTTTTTTTTTATATTCTTTTTCTTTAATAATCTTTAATTTTTAGTTTTTTTTTTTTTTTATTTAAGTAATTTTTTAATAATAATAATTTTTCCTTTTTTTTTTTTTTATTTTTATTTTTTTTTATAATCTTTTATTTTTATTTTTTTTTTTTTTTTTTTTTATATAATTATTTTTTCTTTATCTTTGTTTTCAGTTAGAGTTTTATTTTATTTTTTTTTTTATATATATTTTTTTTTATATATACCTTTTTTTTCTTTTTTTTTTTAATTTTTTTTTTGTTTCCCCTTTTTTTTTAAATTAATTGTGTTTTTTTTTTTTTTTGTTTCCCCTCTTTTTTTTTTTTTAAACTTAATTGGTTTTTTTTTTTCCTTATTTTTTATTTATAAATTTTCTTTGACTTTTACTTTTTAGACTCTTCTCAATACTTTCACGCCGTTGGTTCCTCCTCGCACTCGGAAGCATACGGCTCCAACCTGCGCCATGACACACCACCTTCCGGTGCGTCCGCGCCTCCTCTCCACCTCCGCCGCCACCCTCACACAGAGCTCCGGCGGCCAGTCTTCTTCTGGAACCTCCTTGTCACCTCCATCCGACGCTGACCTCATCAGCACCGGCCTTGTTGGCCTCTCCTCCGGACAAGAGTGCTGCCGGCCCAGCGCCGGCTTCTTTGGTGTCGGCCACACCCACGGCCCCTTCGTCCATGGCTCCTCCTCCTTTTCCTCCTTCCTTGGGCGTGGTGTAGGTGGTGCCGCAGGCCACCTTGCTTCCTGCTGCCTCTCCCTGGCGGCCGTTGCCACCTCCCTTTCCTCCGGTCGTTCCGACCGAGGGCGTGGTGTTGGTGGCACCGCGGGCCACCGCGTCGCTGGTCGGGTCCTCCTCGTGGCTTTCCTCCTCTTCGCAGCCTCCACCAGCCGCCTTGCCCGTCGCAGCCGCATCCTCCTCGACATCGCCCTCCTCATGGCTCTCTCCCGTCCATCTCTCCTTACGTCCATCCACTCCCTGTCGATCTCCTCGCAGATCTCCTCCGCTCTTTGGGCCCTCTTCTTCGCCATCTCCGTGATGGCGACCATCGCCTCCTTTCGCTGGCGGCACCTCTCCGACCTCCTCCTGTGCTCTAGCGCCTCGCTTCGGCGCCGCTCCTCCACAACGGCGCGGCCGACTGGTATCTGCCTCCTTCCTCCTGCAGCCCGCTGTACCGCCCACTCCGTCCTCATCTTCCTTCCATTCCAATTGGGGTCGCCGACGATCTCCAGATCGCTCTCGTCAGACGAGACGATCATAGTTGCTCCTGATTTGTCAGACATGTTGCTCCCTTTATTAGACTTTTTTGAATAGACCGTGCTCCTCCCAGCCGCCGCCTTTTATAGCACGTCCAACTCCCGCTACTGGATATGCTCCGTTACTGTTCCGTGACTGGACCTGTTAAAGCTCCCGTTACTGGACATATCCCGTTTTCCATTGTGCACTTGTGCCGGTTGCCGTTCTATTCCTCTTTCGCCGGTGATCCCATGTCTTGGCACTTCAGCTCACTCACGTGTGCTCTCTTCTCTTTCTTGGTTCTTCCGTGCCGTATGATGACAATTACCGGCGAAACAAAATTGACGACCGTGTAGGGCCCATCGTACCGCGGCGCCAGTTTTGCTGCGAATCCCTCGGCTGCCTTCGACAAATGGTGCTCTTTTGCCCACACCGTTTCGCCAATCTTTGGGCTCCACTTCCGTCTCCGTAAATTATAGTGCCTCGCCTGGTCCTGGGCCGCCCGCTCCATGTTCCTCCTCACTATTTCGAAGACTTCCTTCATCTTCGTCGCGTTCTCCGTGGGCGTTCCTTGCCCAACTCCTGTGCCCAACGCGTTTTCGTCGAACAACGCTCTTGGCATCCTGGGCTCCCTGCCCTGCGTTACAAAGCAAGGCGAATACCCTGTCGACTCTGACACTGCCGAGTTTACTGCCAGCATGAGCTCTGGCCAGTGCTCGTCCCACGTCCTCTGGTCCTCCCCAGCGAACTGGGCGATCATCGTTTTGATCGTTCTATTCGCCCTTTCTGTTGGATTTTCCTGGGGCGTATATGGTGCGGTGAACTGGTGGCGCACGCCAAGCTCCCCGAGGAACTTCTTAAAGCTGCGGCTGGTGAATTGTACGCCGTTATCCGTCACCATCACCTTTGGAACTCCATACCGAGCGACAATCCTTTCTCTGACTGCCTTTTGCAGTGCCTCGGTAGTTGCTTTCCGCAGTGGCACTATCTCCGTCCACTTCGAAAACCGGTCCATCATTACCAAAACCATTGTATTCCCATGTTTAGATCTTGGCAATGGACCCACGAAGTCCGCGCACACCGTTGCCCATGGCTCTTCCGGGACCTGTGTCAGCATTTGTCCTGCTGCTTGCATCTGGCATGGTTTGTATTTCAGGCAAGTTTCGCATCTCCTGACATATTTCCGGATGTCTCTTTGCATCCCTGGCCAGAAGTACCTGGCGGCCACTCTGGCTATCGTCTTCCTCACGCCTAGGTGTCCTGCCGCCGGTGCGTCATGGTTCTCTTTAAGGACCTGCTGCCTCGACTCCGTGGGCACGCACAACTTCCATGACGCCACTTCCTCGCTTCCTGCTCTATGCGGAACGTGACGGTAAATCAAACCGCCCTCCTCGACGTAGTCCGGGAATTTTTGCGGGCTTGCCTTCATTTTCTCCTTTAACGCGTTTATCCACACGCACTCTTGGACTTCCAGATCCACGGTTCTTCTGAATTGCTCCAACACCGGCTGGCGAGATAGCGCGTCGGCGACCACGTTCAGCTTACCCTTCCTGTAGCTGATGACGTAGTCATACTGCTGCAACTCGAACACCCACCTCGCTATTCTTCCAAGCGGGCTCTCGAGGTTGTTGAGCCACTTCAGTGCCATATGATCCGTGATTACGTCGAACTGATATCCTTCCAGGTAGGGCCTCATTTGCCTGATCGCCCATACTATGGCTAGGCACTCCTTCTCCGTTGCCGAGTAATTTTTTTCAGCTCCAATCAGCGTTCGACTGGCGTATGCGATCACTCGTTCGCCCTCCTCGGTGTCCTGGGTCAGGACCGCTCCGACGCCGTAGTCGCTTGCGTCCGTTTGCAGCACGAACCTTTTCTCAAAATCTGGGCACGCCAGAACTGGGTCTTCCGCCAGCCGTGCCTTCAGGGTCTCGAACGCCTCCTGGTGCTTGGGGGTCCATTCCCATTTCGTCCCCTTTCGTAGCAGATCGTTCAAGGGCTTCGCGATTCCTGCGAAATCTGGAACGAACCGCCGATACCATGACGCCATCCCTATGAACTGTCGTACTCCCTTGACGTTTGTCGGGGGTTGCAGCTCCGTAATGGCAGCGACCTTCCCCGGATCCATGCCGATCCCTTGGCTCGTTATTCTATGTCCCAAGTATAGCAGTTCCTGCCTGAAAAAATGACATTTTTCCGTGTTTATCCGCAGGTTTGCTGCTTTCAACCTTCTGAACACTTCTCTTAGGTTCGCCATGTGTTCTTCCTTGGTGCGTCCGATCACGATGATATCGTCCTGATACGCAAAGGCATGTGGAGCCATGTCCGGCCCTATGACCTGGTCAAGGGCCCTTTGAAATGTTGCCGAGGCTGAGTGCAACCCGAACGGCATCACCTTCCATTGGTACAGACCCTTCCCTGGAACGGTGAAGGCGGTGTACTTTCTGCTTCCTTCCTCCAGAGGGATCTGCCAATACCCGTCCTTCAAGTCGAGGCTGCTGAAGAATCTGGCCTCCCTTAGTTGCTCCAATATGAAATTTATTCGTGGCATTGGGTACGCATCTTTTACTGATTTTGCGTTGATTTGCCGAAAGTCCACGCACATTCTCCACTGGCCCGTCTTTTTCTTCACCATTACAATCGGTGAGCTGTATGCGCTATTCGAGGGCTCAATGCATCCCTTTTCCAACAGCTCCTCCACTTTTGCGTTTATTTCCCCTTGTATTTTTGGGTTTTTGGGGTAATATCGCTGCTTTATGGGAATGTCGTCCTTCATGGTGATCCTGTGCTGAGTTATGTTCGAGCATCCTGTTTGGACGGCGAACGCTTCTAGCTCACTCTCGATAAATCTCTTATTGCGTTCGTCTTCCCATACCTCTGGACATCCGGACACTGCTACGGACAGTCTATCCTCCAGACATCCGCCCCATCTCTCCCTTTTGGGTATGGTAACGCGGTGGCCTGCGCATGTCACCGTTGCGCCGAACTCGCTGAGGAAATCCCATCCCAGCACCAGACTGTCCTCCATGCCTGGCATCACCAGCAGGTTCAGTGTCTTTGTCCTGTTGCCGAAGCTTATCCGAGCCTGTAATGCGGCGCGTATTTCTGTATGGCTTCCATTGGCTAACTTTACCCGCCTCTTTATCGCGACTCGTTTCCCGGCTATTTCCTGGCTCTCTGCTAGGTCCTCTGATATAAAACTTGCCGTCGCTCCTGTATCCAGCATGGCTTTCACCTCCGTGCCCTCGACCTCGATGGTTGCCGTCAACTGTTGCTCTTCTCCGGCTAGTCCTCCTATTAATTTCGAGAGGCAGCACCGTGCGATCCCTGCTCTCCTCCCTGTTGCTGGGACCGCTGCGCATTTCCCGCCCTCTGGCAGCATTCTGTGCTTCGAACTCCTGTCGCGCCGCACATTTTGCAGAAAAGCAGCCTCGGGTTCCTGCACCCGCTGGCCCAATGGCCCATGCCACCGCATCGGTTGCATGCCTGGGCTGGGTTCTCGACCGGACCCTGCCTTGGCCCTGCTGCCCACTGCTGATTAGGCTGCTGCGGAGCCGACCTATGCTGGGTCTCGGGCTGCCATCTCGGCATCCAACTTTGGTTCGTGTTATTCTGACGCTCCGGTGGGCCTTGGCGCGGTTCCTCTCTTTGCCACCTTGGTGCCCATTGTGTGTTTTGGAGGGCCTGGTGGTGGAACTCGTCCCGTTGCTCTTTCTGGGTCCATTGGTCCCTCTGGTACCTTGCCGCTTCACCATGCTGCGGTCCTTCTCTCTGCCACCTCTCGTTTACGGCCGGCTGACTGTGGCTCCACCTTTGTTCTGTGGCCACTTGCCTGTTAAAGGCCTCTTCCTCCTGCGCCAATTCTTCAAACTCCTCTGCTAAACCCATCACCTCCTCTAAAGATGCGCAGGCGTACGGCCTTATGAACATTTTCATTCTTGGCATGCAGTTTTCGACGAGCCTCTCTATCACTTCTTTCGTTGTTTTGCCTAATGGTTTCATTAGTGACTGAAGGTCCACCATGTATTCTTTGAACGGCTCTCCACGACGCTGCTTCCGTTGGCGAACTTGGTCCGCCAACTTCTCGAAGTATCCTTTCGGCAGGAAAAAATTCTCGAAGCTTGCCTTGAACCTCGCCCATGTTGGCCATTCTTCGTCGTTCATGATGAACCATCTTTGGGCCCTGCCCTGCAGTAGTTCTGGCATGGCTCTGGGGATTGTATTTATGTCTAATCCGTATGTCTTTGCGGACCACGTTACTCGGTCCAGGAACTCTAACGGGTCCCCTGTGCCGTCGAAACGAAATGACCAGTCTCGCACCTGTCTGGCTACTTTGGCGTAATCCACCGGGGCCGGAACATACTTTCTCGACTGCGGTTCTATGCTCCTTCCCATTCTTGGATCTGGTACCGCCAGGCTCTCTATAAACTTCTCTGTTTCGCTGGCTGCTCTTTGCCTGGGGGTTGATCTTTGTCCAAACCTCTCCTCTAGGCCGTGCGTTAGCGCCAGTACCTCCTCTTCCTTGGTTTCGTCGACCCACCTCGCCACTGAGGATCTCATCGCTTCCACAGTCCCGTCTGCTGGTAGACCGATCTCTCTACACACTTCGCTCAGCTCCTCCTTTCTCAATGTGTAGATCCAATTCTTTCTTCCCATCTTTCTGCTATGTTATTTTCTAGGCTAAATGCAATCACGAAGTTTGGGCGCCAGGTGTAACGAACTTTCGTTCTGCTGCTGATCGCCACAATTTGCCGCGGCTAGCTCACAGAGTTTCGCGGATCCGTTCCACCGAATTTATAGATTCGACGTGATTGCCCAAGCCCAGAAAGTAATACAAATAGCTTTAAGTTGGTTCACACTCTTTATTCTGAGAGCTCTTTACACTACAAAAGGCTTTCTTTCTTTTTGATTCGTTGCTCCTTCCGTTCCTGTTGGCTCCGTCGTCGGCGTCCTATGCGGGTTGGCCGGGATACGCTGCCGCTGTTCCGTCGCCGCCGTTACTCCGTCGCCGATGGTACTCCTGTCGCCGCGCTGCCAGCGATTCCGCTACCTGCTGCCCTTTGACTTTGAGAAGACACCCCCTTGGGTCGACTACGACTGATCTGACGGTTGGCTGCGGTCGCTCGCCTCCGCTACACCGGGACACCGTGCATACGCTCCGGTGCCAGGTTTGGGAGTTTGTTTGCTGACTGCCGCCTTCGCTACACCGGGACACCGTGCATACGCTCCGGCGCCAGGTTTGGAAGTTGCCGTGTGACGTCTCCGCTACACCGGGACACCGTGCATACGCTCCGGTGCCAGGTTTGGAAGCCGCCGTGTGCCTGATCTTATCGTCGCGCACCCGCTACACCGGGACACCGTGCATACGCTCCGGCGGACCCGAGTTTGTAGTGGCGGGGCTGGTGACCAGGGTGTTCTCACTTGGTCTGTGACTTGGACGCGAGTCCTTGAGTCGGCCGATCCGTGTTTCGCAGGACCACGCCTGTTGGTTGCGATTCCAGGAGTCGGTAAGGCGTACGCCAGACTTTATCCCTTCTTCACTTCCTCGCAAGGCTACCTGCCGTGTTCGGGAATGGCTCAACTCGACTCTGACGCCTCGGGCTTGTAGAGGAAACCGTCCAGCAACGGATCCTTGTCTCCCTAGTTCTGTATGTCTCGTGGTTACCGGGCGTGTGATCCCAAGTATGCCTCCTTGTTTCGCAGGACCACGCCTGTTGGTTGCGATTCCAGGAGTCGGTAAGGCATACGCCAGACTTTATCCTTTCCTCACTTCCTTGCAAGGCTACCTGCCGTGTTCGGGAGTGGCTAAACTCGGTCTCCCCACCCTGGTTCTGTCTTGTGTCTCGTCCTTTACGTCTCGTGTACACCGGGCGTGCGATCTCGAGTTGGTCTATCCTTGTCTCGCAGGACCACGCCTGTTGGTTATGATTTCAGGAGTCGGTAAGGCATACGCCAGACTTTATCCTTTCCTCACTTCCTTGCAAGGCTACCTGCCGTGTTCGGGAATGAACCAACTCGTCTACACGACCCTGGGTTTCCGGAGGAAAGTCCAGCAATGGATCCTTTCCTTATTTTCTTAATCGCTCTCCTTGCGCTTGGCTGTCGGACTCTCCAAAGGCGGTCCTTCAACTCAAACAAAACCCGAATCCTTTTAGAAACGCTCTAACCCTTGAATGGCGGACTCTCCACAGGCGGTCCTCCAACTCAACGCTACAAGCTTCCTAAAAAGACTCGTCTCGAGCCGCTCCAGTGGGCCTCCTTTTATACTGACTGGAGCGCCCGTTAATCCTCCTGGATTCTGCTCCTGCCGTTAATCCTGCTTCCAGCATCACGCCACTTTCCCGTTGGCGGGTCGCTATCCGTGGCCCCTCGTCTCCCCCGGCCACGGATCTCTGCTGCTGGTGCGTGGTGCACCGGTGGGCTTCCAGGGCCCGTTGCACTCTTCGTCGCCACCCCCCCCCTCTGCTCCTTGCCGCTCACCCCGCCACACTTTCTAATGCACGCCTGCGCATCGTGCTGACCCCCCACCGAACTACTTTCCCAATGTTGCCCCGGGACCCGTTACGTTCCACGTCGATTCCTTTATTCCCCCGGGTGGCGCCGTTTACCCTTTCACCTGCCACCGTTACGTTCCACGTAGATTCCGTCCTCCCACGGGTAGCCCTTCGCCAGAACCCACGGTAACTGGCTTTCACCTTTCCCCCCAACCCCCCGTACTGATCCTGGCGATGTTCCCTTGGGCTGCCCGGGTTGTTGACCGGTGGTTGACCCCCCTTTTTCTGCCTCCTCGGCCCCCCCCTTTGCCCCCGGCTATCTGTCTTCGCGTGTGGGGAGACTAAATCTCCTCACACTTCCCCCCTTCTTCGGGAAACGACAGAGCCGTTTGGACATTGGTGTTGATGCGCTGTGCTAAACATGGGCCCCCAAAAAAAAATGACATTCTCGGTTACCCTCTTATTTTGGTGTGGATACCTATCCACTAGTATTATTTTTAGATTTTTTATTATTATTCTTTTTATTTTGTTTAGATTTAGCAGATTTGGATGATGCTGCTGCTGCTGTTGATGTTGATGGGCCCATTGCCAAATCAATTCCCCCATCATCATCAACATCAGCATCAGTTTTATCATTGTTGTCATCGTCGCCAATGCCAACGCCGAGTGCATTATTACTGCAGGAGCTATCATTTATATTTAAATCATCATCGGCAACGTCATCATCATCATCATCCTCAACAACATCCATCACCAAATCACGGTAATAATTATTGGTGATTGATTGATGACGATGATGATGCTGCTGCTGGTGCTGCTGTCGCTGTTGCTGTCGATGACGACCCAACGGCGACAACGACGATGACGATGGCGGTGGCGGCGATGGCGTTTTTATTTTTGATTTTTTTATTAACTGAGGAAAGTCCTCATCTGAATCATTTGAATTATTATGTATACGTTTCCTAATAATGGGCATGTTGGATGTTATAATTGATTTATGTATATTATCATTATTGATATTATCATTATTATCATTTTCATTTAATTGGCTTTTCAATATTGTATTTTCAGTTCTCAATTGGTGCAGCTCATCGAGCAAGCCACCCAATTGATCTACATCCAATATGTCCATTAATTGGGCAGCCATATCATTGGTTTCTGTATTATGAACTGATTTTTGTTTTTGTTTTTGCTTCTTCTTAATATTATTATTATCATATTCATTTGTTTCCGAATCGGAAACTGAAGAGTTTGGTGAAAATATGCTTTTTATGCTATCTCTTTTATTGCTATTAATATTAGTATTGTTATTGTTATTTTTAATATTAATCTTGTCATTTGGATTAGTATCATTTTGTGTTGTATGATTTTGCAGTTGTTGTTGTTGTTGTTGCTGCTGCTGTCGTTGACGCAGCTGCTGCTGCTGCTGCTGCTGTCGTTGATGATGATGCTGCTGCTGCTGCTGCTGTTGTTGCAGCTGCTGCTGCTGGTGTTGTTGTTGATGTTGCATTTGTGATATGATATGTTGTTGGGGATGATTTGGTTCATTCATATAAATGAATGATGGTTGGTGTTGGGGATGAGATAATATAAGCTGATTAGCTTGTTGTTGTTGTTGTTGCTGTTGCTGTTGCTGGAGTTGCAACAATTGTAAATGTTGTTGATTTGTTATTGTTGCTGTTGCTGTTGTTAATGGTGCCAATGGTGGTGGTGGCGGGGGTGGTGGTGGCATCGGCATCGACAGCGGCAGCGGTTGCTGTTGCTGTTGCTGTTGATTTTGATGATGTTGCCACCAAATTTGTTGTTGTTGCTGCTGTTGTTGCTGTTGCAACAATTGTGGCTGTTCTTGTTGATTTTGTTGATAATAACACCATTGTTGTCGATGTTGTTGTTGCTGTTGAACTAGTTGCTGTTTTTTATATTGTATATATTGTTGCTGCCATTGCTGTGGCGGCGGTGATGGTGACAATGTTAATAATTGTTCCAATGATGGTGATGTCGATATTGACAATGACGGTGACGGCGACTGTGACGGTGACGGTGACGGTGGCTGTGAACGTGATAATGGCATGGATGGTGGTGCCATTAACGTTGTCATTGCCGATGACGTCGTTGTCGTTGTCGTTGTCGTAGCCGTTGTCGTCGTCGTTGCCATTATTGTTGATGATGTTGTTATTAATTCTGATGTTGGTATATTTGATGATGCAGATGTTGTGGTCAATAAAAATAATTGATTTTGTTGATTTTGTTGTTCATCATGTTGTTGTATTATGAGATATTGATATTGAATTGGATTATTTACAATATCAATTGGTGTTTGTTGTTGTAATAATAATGGTGTTGATGTTGATGGATTAACATAATTATTATTATTGTTAATATTTGTGTTTGTAAAATTAGTGGTGGTGTTGGTATTGTTTGTAATAGTGGAAGTGAAAGAAGTGGTAAAAGTAGTGGCAGAAGTAGTAGTAGTAATATTATTGATAATTGAATTTTTCTCAATTATATCATCGATATTGATTATATTCGGATAAGAAATATCGGTTATGATGACAGTATTAGCATTATAATTATCGATGCTAGTGTTGTCGTTATTATTATTGTTGTTATTATTATTGTTATTGTTATTGGCCGCAGCAGTGTTTATTGTTGTTGCAGCATATATGGCGGAAGTATCAATGTTGCCCACATCAGTAGTGGTGGTGGTGGTGGTAGTAGTAGCCACAACATTGATAGCAGCAAAGTTGCTGATGGCAGTGGTTGAGATTGAAGTAGGGGTGGTAATGGTGGTAATAGTAGGAGGAGTGGCATTGTCATTGGCAATGACGGCGTCAATGGCGATGGTGGTAGTGTTGCCAATGTCAGTGTCATTATTATTGGTGGTAGTGGCGGTGGTATCAGTGATATAATTATTATCATCATTATTTATATTTGATGAGATTTTAAATTTTCTATCATTATTATTATCTTTATCGTTGTCAATAGTTGTTGGTTTAATTTTATTATTATTATTTTTTGTATTTTTTGTATTAGTATTAGTATTTTTATTATTATTTTTGTTGCTATTATTTTTATTATTATCATCATCATTATCGTTGACGTCAGCAACGGCATGGATGTCTGCTGCCTTATAATGTTGAAGTTTAGCAGACAATACCGATGCTGGTGTCAATGATAAGGGTAGTTGTTTCTTATTTTTTGGCTGATTGCCTTTTTTATTATTTTTATTATTTGCATGATTTTTACTCATGATGTGATATAATTTAAAAAGTTTTTTATGAAGAATTTAAGAAATATAAGAAATATATATATATATACAAGAAAGAAATGAAATGAGAGAAAAATATGAAGAAAAATATATATATTCAAGTAAAGAGAGAAAATATATATATATTATAATAATAATAATTTGTGTATAAGAGATTTTTATATATATGTGTATATAAATGAGATAAAGGGGCGAATAAACTCCTAGAAATATATAACCTATAAAAAAAAAATTTAATAAATTTTGTTTGACCCTAATGCTGTATAAATTTGGTGTCGATTGTGCTGGCAGAGGGAGATATGATGTGCATAAATGAATATGCGCAACATAATCTACATGCGCATGCACATATACATACACGTATATGTGTACAGTCCAATAGAATGCGCAATATTATTAAGGGGTGGGATTTGATTTGATTTGAATTTAATTTCATTTGCAAAATTATACAAATGTTCTAATTCAGCTTTTTATTCTCTCTCTAAACAAAAATCCTTTCTTCTTCTTCGTCTTCTTCTTCTTCTTCCTTTCGTTGGTTATTCTTATTGATTCTTAGTTAAATAGTATTAGTATATATTAAATTATTTTAGTAAAAGTAAATCAACAACTATTTATAGATATGTTTTTTTTTTTTTAGAAAATTTAAGTTTTTGATCTCTTTGCTTTTTGTTGTTGCACAATCCGCTCTTCTTCACTATTCTTTATATACACACACGCGCGTGCACCGCCACAACAACAACAGGGACACTGAGAACGCGCTTAAAATTTAAAAATTCAAAGCTAACGTAATAGTTTTTTTTTTTTTTTTAATCGTTTATTAATAAAGAAATACTTAGAACTAAGCTCTAACAAAAAATTAAAAAGTTAAAAAGTTTCTACTGAATCCCTGTCCCCTGCGGTAATGCCGCTAGGCTCTGCTTCGCAGGGCCAGGATTGGCGTGCTTATGCGCCCCACTACTGTTGGCCTAGGCTAGCCTGGCCTCCGCTCGGAGTCGCTCTAGCCTTCTCAGCTCCTTCATCATATAGGCGGCGAAGCTACTCATGCCTGCCCAGAATTGGGCGTCGTCCAGTAGCCTCCTTCCGATGTCGTCCGCCGTCGCTACTTCCCCTAGGAGTCTCCGCCTGGGCTCCGAAAAGCGTGGGCAGTCCAGGACCACATGCTCTGCCGTCTCATCTTCCCCACAAACAGGGCACCTTGGGTCATCATCATGTCCATATTTGTAGAGGTAACTCCGAAAGCATCCGTGGCCGCTGAGAACCTGCGTGAGCCAGAAGTTCACTTCTCCGTGGCTTCTCTGGAGCCACTTCTTCAGGTCGGGGACTAGTTGGTGGGTCCATCGTCCCTTGGTCGACTCGTCCCATCGCTGTTGCCACTTCTGTATACTCGAAGCTCTCGAGTTCTCTTTTTGCCGACGGCGTGTCGCTGCCGGAGTTAACCCGCTCAGCGCTACTAGGGCCTGATGTAGCTCTTTTCGCTCCGTCGCTAGCAGGTCGAATGGTACCATTCCTGCTATGACGAGTGCTGCGTCATCGGAGATCGTGCGGTAGCCCGAGCACACCCTTAAGGCGCACAGTCTATATGTGCTGGTCAGTCCTTGGGTATATGACCTTGTCTTTGCTGAATCAGCCCACACGGGGGCTGCGTAGAGCATCGTTGCGCTGCAGACGGTCTGAAGAAGTAAACGACGTCCTTGCTTCGGGCCCCTGCAGTTAAGCATTATCCTCCCTAAAGCTCTGGCGACATTCGCTGCCTTGCGATTTGCTTCTGCGAAGTGCTCCCTGAAGCTAAGCCTTGTGTCCAGCGTTACCCCAAGGTATCTGATGGCCCTGGATGAAGTGACCACATGTCCTCCTACGGTGATTGAAGCCGACTCCACTCGCTTCCTGCTCGAAATCAGGACAGCCTCCGTCTTGTGGTGGGCTAGGCTTAGCCCTGCCTGTTCCAGCCATCCGATGACGTTTGCTATTGCAGCATTGCAGTGCTCCTCTGCTTCCCGGATCGTCTTGGCGACGACTACTACCGCGATATCATCAGCGAATCCGACAAGGTGTGTCCGTTCCGGGAGCTCTAGTCTTAGGACCCCGTCATACATCACGTTCCACAGTGCTGGGCCTAAAACTGAGCCTTGGGGGACGCCGCAGCTGGCCGCGTGTTCTCTGGTGCCTGAGGTTGTCTCATACCTGATAGTACGGTCGCTGAGGTACGACCTTATGACCTTCACGATGCAAGTCGGCACGCGGAGCTTTCGCAGTGCCTCCACTATGACATCCCATCTGGCTGTATTGAAGGCGTTTTTGATGTCCAGCGTGGCGATCAGGCAATACTCCTTGCTTCCGCCCGCCCATCTGGTCCCCTCGATTGCCTTGGCTGCGATCCTCCTGACCAGGGAAATTGCATCGACCGTGGAACGGTGTTCCCTGAACCCGTATTGAAGTGGGGAGAGATCTCCCGCGCAGATTACCGCCTCCTGAAGCCTCCGGCATATGCAGCGCTCTAGGGCTTTGCCGGCATGGTCGATGAGGCAAATCGGCCTTAAGGACGACGGATCCTCCGGCGGCTTGCCTGGCTTCGGGAGCAGGACCAGGCTTTGCACCTTCCATCTTCTAGGGAAAACGCCTTCCCGTAGGCATGCGTTGAAGACCCTGGCGAACCAGTCCGGGCACGCGGTCATCGCCAGTTTGATTGCGATGTCTGGGATCCCATCTGGACCAGGGGCTTTTCCGACCTGGATAGTCTTAGCGACTTCCACGATTTCGTGGGCGCTTATTTCCTGAGCCGGCGTAGAGCCGGCAGGTTCTCTTGCTCCACTTGGCCCAGGAGACTCCACTCCACTCGGCTGCTTCGGGAAGAGGTGCTCCACAATGGCTCTCATTGTTTCGGCTTCTTTTGGGGCGATCGGCTTTGCCTGCTTCGCTTTCCTGACGACTGTACGGTAGGCCGATCCCCACGGATCTTGCTCTGCAGCGTCGCACATCTCTAGGAAGCACTTAGTCTTAGCCTCCCTTATCAGCTTCTTCAGAAGCTTCCTCTTTGCCGCGAAGTCCTCTCTTTTTTCTTCGAAGTCCGGCCTTCCTCTGGCTCTTTGGTGCAGCCTTCTGGTTCGAAGGCACTCCCTGCGCGCATGGGCTATCTCCGGGGACCACCAGGGCACCGGTTCATGGTGTCTTGAATGCCCGCGGCTACACCTCATGCTGACTCGGCAGGCCTGTAGAACCGCAGCCATGGTGTTGTGAACTTCGCATTCCGCGTCGCCTGAAGGATCTGGAATCCTTAGTTCCTCTGCGAATTTCAGCGGTTGCAATGAAGCCGGGTTGAATCTTGATGGCCTCGCTGCTGTGGGAGCTTGCTCTCTATCCTCTAAATCGCAGACTATGTATTTGTGGTCGCTCGCAGTGTAGTCATTGCTGAGGGACCACGTTGTCCTCCGATACAAACCACTGCTGCAGAAGGTAAGGTCCACGATTGATCCATACCCCGCCTTGCTAAACGTGTTTTGGGAGCCGGTGTTCAGCAGGGCTACGTCGAGAGTCGCAAAGGTCTCTTGGAGGGTTCGACCCCTAGCGTTGGTGCGCGTTGAGCCCCAATCCTCCGACCAGGCGTTGAAGTCGCCAGCGATCACCACCTGGGATCTGTGCCTTGCGTCATGGGCTATCTCGTCTAATATGTGGGTGAACTGCTGCAGTGTTAGGCGCGGGGGGAGGTAGCAGCTGTAAAGCCAGAACGCGCCCACTTTGGCCCTGATGAATCCTACTCTGGGTTGTACGCTTTCGGGTTGTCTGCCTGGCGCCCAGATAGCCGCTGTCTTGGAGGAGTCCAGGATGTAGCTTTGCGTCTCGACTTTTTTGTACGGCTCGCTTATTAGGGCTATATCTGCCCGCTTCTCTCTTAAGACCTGCTCGAGTAGGCTATGGGCTACTTCGCAGTGGTTGAGGTTGATCTGGATGATCCTCATTCTCTGCTTTGGGCCGCTGCATCAGGTTTGCCGAGAGGGCATCTCTTGCTGCCAGCTACGTGGGCACGCTCTGCGTTGTTTGCAGCTGCACAGAGGAAGCACTCAGCCGCGTTTGTGCAGGAAGCTACCTTGTGACCTGGCTTACCGCATCTAAAGCACCAGTTGCTTCTGTCGGTTCGCTCTTTGCAATAAGCGGCGATGTGCCCGAAACTGAGGCATCTGAAGCAGCGACGCTGGGCCGAACGCTCCCTGACCCTGCACATGGTCCATCCTATCCTAATCCTGCCTTCGGACAGGATCTTCGATGCCAGGCTCGGCTCCACTCCCAAAAAGGCTACTTGTGTTCCAGAGAAGCCAGGGCGAAGGGACTTCACCCTGATTGCCTCCTCCTGTCCGCTCGTTCGGGCTTTAATAGCTGCCACTATTTCGTCCTTCGTGGTAAGGTCGTCCAGGTCGCGGATCTCGATGGTGGTCTCGCCTGTGACAACTAGCTAACGTAATAGTGTGTGTGTGTGTGTGTGCGTATGAGTGAAGGGGAATGGCTTATTATTATTAATTATTATCACTTTTTTATACCCTTGCAGAGGGTATTATAATTTTGGTCAAAAGTGTGCAACGCAGTGAAGGAGACATCTCCGACCCTATAAAGTATATATATTCTTGATCAGGATCACCTCCTGAGTTGATATGAGCATGTCCGTCTGTCCGTCTGTCCGACTGTCTGTCCGTCTGTCTGTCCGTCTGTCTGTCCGTCTGTCTGTCCGTCTGTCTGTCCGTCTGTCTGTTTCTACGCGAACTAGTCTCTCAGTTTTATAGCTATCGTCTTGAAACTTTGCACACACCCTTCTTTCCTTTGCACGCAGTATATAAGTCGGAACGGCCCGGATCGGCCGACTATATCCTATAGCTGCCATATAACTGATTGATCGGAAATTGTATAACTTTGACGTTTTTAAAGTTACAGAGTTCAAATTTGACATGAGTGCTATTTTTGGCAAAACATTACGACATGCCAAATTTCGTAAGGATCGGCCGACTATATCCTATAGCTGTCATATAACTGAACGATCGGAAATGACCCAACTTTCGTGTTGTTAAAGATAGAAAGCTGGAACTTGGTACAGATTATATTCTTGGTCAGTTAATCCGATCTACCAAATTTCATAACGATCGACCGACTATATCTTATAGCTGCCATATAACTGAACGATCGGAAATGGTTTTTGGTAGAAATACCACTTTTGGTGTTTTTGAAGATAGAAGCTTGAGACTTTTTTTAGATTTTGTATTGTAATAAATTGGATTATATATTCATATTTCCATAAGGATCGGCCAACTATATCCGATGTTTGCGATATATATCCGGTTTAAACTGCAAGGGTATATAAACTTCGGCTCCGCCCGAAGTTAGCTTTCCTTTCTTGTTTTGTATTGAAATTTAGTTGGTTATTATTTAGGAACACTTGGATGTTCGCTCACCGGTGTGTTGTTGTTGTTATTCAGGATGCCACCAATTTTGGTGGTGGTGGTGGTGGTGGTAATTATCTATACCTATATATATATAGGACCCTACCTTTTGCCTAACAATAGTGCCGTCTCCTTCTCCTTTCTCCTTCGACTCCTTCACTACGCCTTCACGCCTTCCTTGTCTTCTTTATCTTTTGTCTCTTTTACTCGTTGATTTGTTGGATTTAT